>NC_139957.1:47693067-47725567 GCF_963454915.1 Gymnoscopelus microlampas | reverse complement strand
TTTATCAGACAGAATGGACATATCCTCTCTCTCTCTCTCTCTCTCTCTCTCTCTCTCTCTTCCTCTCTAGAAAAATCATGAAAATGTGTGCAAAATCTTTGAATATTTAGTTGTAGTTTAGTTTTAGTTTTTTCTTTACATTTTTAACTGAAATCCTCTGGGGGTCCCTGGAACAAAATATTTTTGGTGATAGGGGTCCGCGGCCAAATACATATCAGTGTGGGGGTCCTTGACATGACAATGTTTGAAAACCACTGATATTATAGAAACATAAGTTAAAAAATAAATACATAATTGGGTTTAGAAGACATTAGTAGAATGAATCCCCCAGAAGCAAAGATTTGAGTTACAAATGTTCACTTTAAAAATATATATGTTCAAAGATTTGCACCATTTTTTCAAATTTTAGAAAAATAGCAGATCTACAAGCTGGTAGTGTGGCACTCTGTGCCGCGCTACGAGCTTGTATATCTGCTATTTTTGAAAAGCCCTAAGAAATCTAAAAATGCCACACAGACGCGTTCCCGGTCTTATGGATGAACATAATGTGTTTGGTTTCATCTCTTCACAGACACAGATGATCATGTTAATACAGGGGTCTTCAACAGGGGGTCCGGGATCCCCTAGGGGGTCCTCAGAGTTACTACAGGTGGTCTGCCAAATCTTTGTGATATGATTTGTTATTTTTCCTTAACCACTAGAACCCTAGCATCCCCTTTCTGAGGAGAACTTTAGCCAAAAATAGCAGATCTACAAGCCCACAACGCCTCGCGCTGCGAGGCGTTGTGAGCTTGTAGATCTGCTATTTTTGGCAAAGAGGCTATAGGTGTAGAGGGAAAAAAGAGCAGACCACGTAAACAAAACATGTTGAATCTGAAACACAATTTTATATGATATAGAGGGGGTCCCTGCTTCATCTGTCTCTCTGAACACGTTGAAGACCCCTGTGTTAACATAATGTGTTTGGTTTCATCTCTTCACAGACACAGAGATGATCGTCTTCTAAACATCGGAGCGTTTGGAGGGAAACGAAACAACATGGCCGCTTGTATCGACAGCGGCAGAGTGGGCTGGGTGGAGTTCACGGAGGAGCCTCCGGGGGGCGACACTGAGAGCCAAACAGGTACTATGTAACGTTCAGCAGTTCAAAAAGGTCTCAATGGCACCTCAACAATGAGGATCTGGGGTTTTATAACATAAATACAATATATAAAATATAAAATACAATAAAACTAGAAAAAGTGCTCCTCGGAGCACAGGTCTCCGCCAGGTCAGGTAGGTTATTGTGGGGCAGCAATGTTCAAAATTCGGCAATCAAAATGGAATATGAGAAATGGGACAGATCCGTCTGCATCACATGACTGTAGAGATACTGTGTAGCGATTTGCGTGATGTTTGGACAAAATCTGTAGGAGTAATATCAAAACATTTGTAAAGCAAAAATCGGCCTCCTGGTGGCGCTATAACAGGACAATGTGAAAGGGGTGGCATGTCGTCCTCGGCCTAGTGGGAATGCGTGTGTCACGGCATTCGGAAGCTGCGTTTATGATTTGAGGCATTTTGTTGAAAATGAGCAACTCCTGCAAACTCTGGAAGCCAATCTTAGCCAATAAGGATGGAATATGAAAAAACGGACAGATGCGTCTTTTTATTATTTTTTTTACTACATTTTTATCCCACGATTTTGTAACCCTATTTTTAACACCCAGTGCCAATTCTCTAAGTGATCCTGGGCACTACCTTCCCTCTGCCAACCTAGGGAGGCCAGGGCCGAGCTCATGCCTCCTTCAAAGCATGAGAGCCTACAGACCTTCTTGTCACCTGACAGGGGGGAGTTTCCCCGGTAGGACGTAGCACGTGGAAGGAACACGTTATTCCAACCAGTTCCCTTCCCCTCCATCAGGCGCCCCGGCTGGTCAGGGGGAGGCAGTATATTGACCAGGATTACTGCATGTTTTTGTGAGGGTACCTACCCTAGGAGACACGGGGAGAACATGCAAACTCCACACAGAAAGGCCCTTTCGCCAACCCCACCTAGGGTATGGGCGCTGATGACTCGGAGGAGAGAACACGCCCCCAGCGCCCACAGCGTCCCCTGTGGGAATAGAACCCAGGACCTTCTAGCTGTGAGGCGACAGAGCTACCGACTGCGCCACCGTGCCCCGGACAGATGCGTCTTGATCACATTACTATAGGAATGTGTACCGATGTGCGTGATGTTTGGACAAAAATGTGTTTTTCAAAAATTGGCCTGCTGGTGGCGCTATAACAGGCCCATGTGAAAAATGTTAACTGGTTCTGCTCTGGCCTCCAGGGAGTGTGTGCACAGCTTCACGGCCATCGGTCCAACGTTGTCGGAGATTAGATGTTAACGGACGGACGGACGGACGGACGCACGCACGCACGTACGCACGCACGCACGCACGCATAATAATAGTGTGTGTATTGTCATTGTATTGTCAGATCCAGGGAGCAGCATGGACACCCAGCCTGCTGATCAAACCCCTCCCCCACCCAGCAGCACCCACTGGGTGCTGTTTGAGGAGAAACCATGGGCCTCCCCCTCCACCCCCCCCACCCCCCACACACAGCTACAAGGTGTGACACACACACACACACACACACACACACACACACACACACACACACACACACACACACACACACACACACACACACACACACACACACACACACACACACACACACACACACACACACACACACACACACACACACACACAGGCTAAATACACACAGGCTAAATACAATCTGTAAATACAAACCTTTTGCGTTTACAGGCAGTAATTATTTAAAATGTGACTTTTAGGGACTTTTGACATGAGAATAATCTATGTAATCTATATCTAGTTAAGACAGGGTTAGGTTAAGACAGGGTTAGGTTAAGACAGGGTTAGGTTAAGACAGGGTTAGGTTAAGGACAGTTTTGAAAGTGAGTAGGGTTTTACACTCCTTTACTCCTTTAGGTTTGTGTTGCATAGCATGAAGAAAGACTTCATTTACGTTAGTAAATGAGTTAGTATTTTGACAGGTACATGATGGGTATCCACATGTTGTGGTGTATCAAGAATAGAGATGTCCCGATACCATTTTTTCCTTCCCGATCCGATTCCGATACCACAACTTGTGTGTGGGCCGATACCGATACTGATACCGATACCAGCGCGCTTAAAACAATTATAACAAAATATGATTATTATAATTTTAACAGCTGTATACTACTGTAGTACTAACGACTAACCTTACATGATGTGATTGCTGTCATCAGGTTAAACCCTTTGTAAAACATTAAATAATAAGAACGTACAGAGAATGAATGCCACAGAACCTGTTTCTTTTATTATCCAACTTTTGAAAGGCATTTAAAATGTAAACATTAAGTTTTAAAGCTGTTTGTTTTGTTGTAACAGTTACAACAAACAGTAGTGCAATGGCATTTGTAACATTCAAACTTTAAGTGAGCATCTACTCAGTAAACAAAAGAAATCTGTATCTGTTTGCTTCAAACAAGTTGGCTACACATACTGTAGAACTTAGTACAGGTCAGAATACAGTTACTTAGTGCAACAAATAACAATAAAGAAGAGGTAACTGTAAGTTCACTTTGAACAAGTAGGCTACAGACAATTGAATTAGCTGTACAGGAATAAGTGCAACTAAAAGTAGTTTCTTTTTTTTAGAAACACTAACATTCAAAATAAATAAAAATCACAAATTACAGGGTAAAAAGAAATAGCAGCATCTATGCTTGTTCACTGTAAAAAACAAAAACTTCACTTCAAGTAGGCTTACACATTGTGTGTATAAAGCAGTACTGCTCACAATTCCAAGAGCAATGGCAAGTTCTTCTTCAAGAAGATGATCATTTCTGCTCTCTCTCCATCTAGCCTGTTTCTCTTAGCGTCGATAATGTTTGAGGCTGCACTGAACAGCCTCTCACTATCCACACTGAACAGCCTCTCACTATCCACACTGAACAGTCTCTCACTATCCACACTGAACAGCCTCTCACTATCCACACTGAACAGCCTCTCACTATCCACACTGAACAGTCTCTCACTATCCACACTGAACAGTCTCTCACTATCCACACTGAACAGCCTCTCACTATCCACACTGAACAGTCTCTCACTATCCACACTGAACAGTCTCTCACTATCCACACTGAACAGCCTCTCACTATCCACACTGAACAGTCTCTCACTATCCACACTGAACAGCCTCTCACTATCCACACTGAACAGTCTCTCACTATCCACACTGAACAGCCTCTCACTATCCACACTGAACAGTCTCTCACTATCCACACTGAACAGTCTCTCACTATCCACACTGAACAGTCTCTCACTATCCACACTGAACAGCCTCTCACTATCCACACTGAACAGCCTCTCACTATCCACACGGAACAGTCTCTCACTATCCACACTGAACAGCCTCTCACTATCCACACTGAACAGCCTCTCACTATCCACACTGAACAGTCTCTCACTATCCACACTGAACAGCCTCTCACTATCCACACTGAACAGTCTCTCACTATCCACACTGAACAGTCTCTCACTATCCACACTGAACAGCCTCTCACTATCCACACTGAACAGCCTCTCACTATCCACACTGAACAGTCTCTCACTATCCACACTGAACAGCCTCTCACTATCCACACTGAACAGTCTCTCACTATCCACACTGAACAGTCTCTCACTATCCACACTGAACAGTCTCTCACTATCCACACTGAACAGTCTCTCACTATCCACACTGAACAGCCTCTCACTATCCACACTGAACAGCCTCTCACTATCCACACTGAACAGTCTCTCACTATCCACACTGAACAGTCTCTCACTATCCACACTGAACAGTCTCTCACTATCCACACTGAACAGTCTCTCACTATCCACACTGAACAGCCTCTCACTATCCACACTGAACAGTCTCTCACTATCCACACTGAACAGCCTCTCACTATCCACACTGGTACATGGAGCACAGAGAAATTTAGCAGCAGTGGCAGCCAGGGTGGGAAACTGTAGTTTGTTTTCTTTCCAGTATTGGAATGGGCTGTCTGATCGTGGGATGGTTTGCTGTGACAAATATGTATGTATTTGAACCTGGGAGCTTGTGCTGCTACTTGCCCCACCTATACCTCCCCATGCCCCACCTACCTCCCCATGCTCCTGGAGGATTTGGTGAAATGCACTCAGCAAGCTGCTCTTTCTGCCACTGCTGCTGCTTGCCTCAGCCTGTGCTTCCATGCGTGGGCCTTCTGTGCTGGCTCTGCTGCCCCAGTGGTCCTCAAAGACTCAGACTGCTCCATCTTCTCCACCTCTTTGGTCAGCTTGATGCTGTCTTCACTGTGAAGTATCTGACATGACAATAAGAGATACTAAGTGTCTAAACAAACAATAACCTCCTTCTAAGTGTAATGATTCATTTTGTTGTAATTATTTTTATTCTGTCCAGGAGGGGGCACTCCTCATTTGCTTTGGAAAATAGCTGATCTACAAGCTCACAACAACAAGCATTGTGAGCTTGTAGATCAGCTATTTTCAACAGATTACAAATGTTGACACATTTTTATCTTATGGGGGTTGCTGGCACAACATCTATTCAATGGCCAAATACATATCAATCTGGGGGTCCTTGACATGAAAATGTTTGAGAACCACTGGTATGGGGCATTATTATGAGTGTAATTAGATTTACAATGCTTTGTTGCAATGGAGTTTGATTTCAGAATTCAGAACTTTATATACATAGCTAGTATCTCTTGATGGTGACAAATAACTTAATGCAATATGATGCTGTTTAGCCATTACTCATGTGTTAAATAAATATTAATATTAATAATAATTACATATTTAGACTATTACATTATTGTTAGACAATTGACATACCGGTCTTTGTAACGTGCATCCAAGAGAGTGGCAACTGCATACAAGGGCTCCTTTTCCACGTGTCCAAATCTTTTGACGACAGCCTCAAGGAGGGTGGTCTTCATCGTCTTTATACCACTGTCCTCCGGGGTGTCTCGGGCAAGCACCCGTTTTAGCGCGGTAACGGAGGGGATAACGTCAGCTGCAGTTGAGGTGGAGAAGCTAATCCGTTTGGTCAGTTCTTCAAATGGTGCCAGAACGATCGCGGTTTTCTCCAGCAAAGCCCATTGGTTGGCTGTGAGGGTCACTGGCAGTTCGTAGTCACAGCTCCATAAGATGAAATGGATCTCTTCTGCTCCAACATACTCTCGATCATATAGAACGTACTGTTCCACCTCGTTGCCACGTCTTGGTGCAGACGCTTGATGTCCATTTGGAGCTCTTTCTGGACCCCCGCGAAACGTGATGTAGCCAGTGGCGAGTGTTTGAAATGCCCAATAATTTTTCGAGCATTCGCCAGCGCATCTTTAACGCTCCTCTGTGACAGCAGTCCTTCATTCACCACGAGTTGGGTCGAATGGGCAAAACATCCCAAACTCGCCACTTTCATTTCCTCCATTGCTTTCTTCATATTGCTTGCGTTATCTCGCAAAACAACGTGAACTTTAGCCTTGATGATGTTCCATTTCACAAGCATCTCTTCCATTTTTTGGGCAATAGTGATGCCACTATGTGACCCGGGGAATTCACTTGCGTGCAGCACAACACTTTTAAGTGCGTATGTGGAGCTGTCCACCCAGTGTGCTGTTAAACTAATCATAGAAATTGGGCTCACTCCTGAGCTCCAAATGTCGGTGGTAAAGCTTATAGCCTGTACATTATTTAGTTGCTCTGCAACGTATTCCCTAACAGTATTAAACTGCTTTGGGAGGGAAGTTTCTGTTAGATAATGACGACTTGGTAATTTGTACCTTGGCTCCAAATGTTCGATTAAACGGCGAAATCCAATGTTTTCAACAACCTGGAGGGGCTGGTCATCTAGAACAATGAATTCTATCAGTTTCTCGGTTATCTTTGTTGCTTTTGGGCTGTCTTTGGCAAGTTTCTCCCGTCGTTCAAATGAGGCCTCCAAACTTTGCTGCTGCTGTGGTCCTGGATCCTTTCTTTTTTTCGTGTTCTCGAGGTAAACATCGCGCTCTTTTGCGTGATTTTTCTGCAAGTGCTTAATCAGGTTGCTGGTGTTAAATTTGGCGACCTTTGTGCCACCCCTCGGAACATCTTTCTTGCAGACGGTGCACTTAGCTGTTGTGCTGGTGGGGTTTTCTACTGTAAAATATTGCCAAATGGCCGACATTTTCAACTTTTAAACTCAAACGACACTCTCCAGTCTCCACTAGCAGCACCGGCGAGACCGCATGCTGCGTTGCATTTGTTTACTTTTGGTGGCGCAGCAAAGGCATCACGTGAACAAAAAAAAGGGGGAATCGGATCGGTGCATATTTGGCGTTCTCGCCGATTCCGATATGACCAAATAAGGACATATCGGCCACATTGCCGATCTAGGTATCGGTATCGGGACATCTCTAATCAAGAATCCTGTTTCCATCAAGGTCCTGTATGATGGAATACCAAGAAGATATGAACCAGGAGAATGAGACTATAGCAGGACTCTGGGTTCTGTGAGAACCAACACACAGCCAGTAGGATGGTTCTGTGAGAACCAACACACAGCCAGTAGGATGGTTCTGTGAGAACCAACACACAGCCAGTAGGATGGTTCTGTGAGAACCAACACACAGCCAGTAGGATGGTTCTGTGAGAACCAACACACAGCCAGTAGGATGGTTCTGTGAGAACCAACACACAGCCAGTAGGATGGTTCTGTGAGAACCAAACACACAGCCAGTAGGATGGTTCTGTGAGAACCAAACACACAGCCAGTAGGATGGTTCTGTGAGAACCAAACACACAGCCAGTAGGATGGTTCTGTGAGAACCAAACACACAGCCAGTAGGATGGTTCTGTGAGAACCAAACACACAGCCAGTAGGATGGTTCTGTGAGAACCAAACACACAGCCAGTAGGATGGTTCTGTGAGAACCAACACACAGCCAGTAGGATGGTTCTGTGAGAACCGACACACAGCCGGTAGGATGGTTCTGTGAGAACCGACACACAGCCAGTAGGATGGTTCTGTGAGAACCAAACACACAGCCAGTAGGATGGTTCTGTGAGAACCAACACACAGCCAGTAGGATGGTTCTGTGAGAACCGACACACAGCCAGTAGGATGGTTCTGTGAGAACCGACACACAGCCGGTAGGATGGTTCTGTGAGAACCGACACACAGCCAGTAGGATGGTTCTGTGAGAACCGACACACAGCCAGTAGGATGGTTCTGTGAGAACCGACACACAGCCAGTAGGATGGTTCTGTGAGAACCGACACACAGGCATCTTTTCTTCCGGTCTTACCTTCACAATAAAGTGTCTCCCGTTTACCTCTCAATGCATTTTACAGGTTAGAGAGATTTTCGCTTTTTTCACTATTTTAAATAAATAAATATATATATATATATATATATATACATATATATATATATATATATATATATATATATATATATATATATATATATATATATATATATATATATATATATATATATATATATATATATATATATATATATATATATATATATATATATATATATATATATATATATATATATATATATATATATATATATATATATATATATATATATATATATATATATATATATATATCTTTTTACTTGGGTTTCCCCACAGCAACAGTATTTAAACAGAGCTGAGACTCAGGAACAGGTTCACATCAGGACATGTTGGAGCTCCTGTTCATTCCTGATTTTACGGTTCAGTCGCCTTTACACCACACTCCCTGCTCCTCTAAACCTTTACACCACGCTCCCTGCTCCTCTAAACCTTTACACCACACTCCCTGCTCCTCTAAACCTTTACACCACACTCCCTGCTCCTCTAAACCTTTACACCACACTCCCTGCTCCTCTAAACCTTTACACCACACTCCCTGCTCCTCTAAACCTTTACACCACACTCCCTGCTCCTCTAAACCTTTACACCACACTCCCTGCTCCTCTAAACCTTTACACCACACTCCCTGCTCCTCTAAACCTTTACACCACACTCCCTGCTCCTCTAAACCTTTACACCACACTCCCTGCTCCTCTAAACCTTTACACCACACTCCCTGCTCCTCTAAACCTTTACACCACACTCCCTGCTCCTCTAAACCTTTACACCACACTCCCTGCTCCTCTAAACCTTTACACCACGCTCCCTGCTCCTCTAAACCTTTACACCACACTCCCTGCTCCTCTAAACCTTTACACCACACTCCCTGCTCCTCTAAACCTTTACACCACACTCCCTGCTCCTCTAAACCTTTACACCACACTCCCTGCTCCTCTAAACCTTTACACCACACTCCCTGCTCCTCTAAACCTTTACACCACGCTCCCTGCTCCTCTAAACCTTTACACCATCAACAGGAAGTAGACACAGCATTTGATTGGTTATTGTCTCATCAACAGGAAACAGACACAGCATTTGATTGGTTATTGTCTCATCAACAGGAAACAGACACAGCATTTGATTGGTTATTGTCTCATCAACAGGAAACAGACACAGCATTTGATTGGTTATTGTCTCATCAACAGGAAACAGACACAGCATTTGATTGGTTATTGTCTCATCAACAGGAAACAGACACAGCATTTGATTGGTTATTGTCTCATCAACAGGAAACAGACACAGCATTTGATTGGTTATTGTCTCATCAACAGGAAACAGACACAGCATTTGATTGGTTATTGTCTCATCAACAGGAAACAGACACAGCATTTGCTCCACGGCCAGTTTCTGGAGTGCGGCGCCCCCTTCAGACGGCAGCTGGAACTACACCCAATCGGAACACAGCTCGGTCAGCCAATCGGAGCACAGCTCGGTCAGCCAGTCGGAGCACAGCTCAGTGAGCATGGGGGCGTCGACCGGCGACCTGCCCTCCCTCAACGCGGAGGAACTGACCAATGAGGAGGCAGCACACCGGCACACGCCCAGTAAGTTGTGTGCAAAATTCACGCGTGCATTCTGAATTCACAAAGACGTGTTTAATATCACATGTTTAATATCACATAGACGTGTTTAATATCACATGTTTAATATCACATAGACGTGTTTAATATCACATGTTTAATATCACATAGACGTGTTTAATAGACCAATTATTTGTTTACTAACATTGAGACTGGATGCACAGGTGATTGTTTCACGCAATCAATTCTCAACCTGTTGTTTTAGGGTGCGCTGGTTTCAGCACACCCCACCCCCCTCTAACCTCTAACCCCAACCCCCTCTAACCTCTAACCCCAACCCCCTCTTGTGTGTTGGCTAGTGAGGCGCGTCCTAGTGAGACCTGACAGAATGGGTTTCATTGAGCGCATACTGGTTCTTATCAGTGTGACGTGGTCTGTTAAGGGGTCTATATGACGTCATTTAAGAACTGTGCTCCTCTCCTTCTCTGGGAGCCAAACGGTGACCCACCCATAGGCCAGCGAACAGCGCCATCTAGTGGAAAACCACTGAAAACACAAATCTGGTCATTCAGTCAAAGAGTTCAGGTTGCAAAGTTACAGTTAAAGAAAGAGTAAGAAAATACTGTTGTGTTCAGCAATACAAGGTCAAAGAAAAACACTGAACAAGAAGCATCAACGATACTGTTCTGTCCTCACAAAACGTTGTCCCCATGAACGTATGTTCAGCGAGACAGACAGCTTGCTCCAAAGAACAGGCAGTAGTGTTGATTTTAGTAGCTTTACTGGAGTAAGTGTGAAAGGATGATGCCATGTGTAAACTATGAAGGGAGAAGACAGTGGTGTGCACAGACATTTTGAGGGGCAGGTGCTCAAGTAAATTATACTTTTTTTTGTGGTCTGCTCTTTTTTCCCTCTACACCTATACTGTACCTCTTTGCCAAAAATAGCCGATCTACAAGCCCACAACGCCTCGCCCTGCGAGAAGATGAGTACCTTGAAGTTGAAGCAAAACACAGAGTAGACAAAACAGAGACTGTGTGTGTGTGTGTGTGTGTGTGTGTGTGTGTGTGTGTGTGTGTGTGTGTGTGTGTGTGTGTGTGTGTGTGTGTGTGTGTGTGTGTTACTATAGAACCAGGATGTCCTCACAACTATAGTAGGATATGACAGACATACGTTAGTGATTATTTTATGGTGAAAAGACTTCTAGATATGAGGTTATTATTATATAATATATATTATATTAGGTTATAATTATATAATATATATTATATTAGGTTATTATTATATAATATATATTATATTATGTTATTATTATATAATATATATTGTATTAGGTTATAATTATATAATATATATTATATTAGGTTATTACTATATATTATATTAGGTTATAATTAGGGATGTCCGATATTATCGGCCTCCCGATATTATCGGCCGATATTAGCATAAAAATTGATATCGGGAAAATATCGGTATCGGTAATTAAGAGTTGGACAATATCGGTATATCGGTTATCGGTAAAAAAGCCAATATCGGACAACCCTAGTTATAATTATATAATATATATTATATTAGGTTATTATTATATAATATATATTATATTAGGTTATAATTATATAATATATATATTATATTAGGTTATTACTATATAATATATATTATATTAGGTTATTATTATATAATATATATTATATTAGGTTATTATTATATAATATATATTATATTAGGTTATTATTATATAATATATATTATATTAGGTTATTATTATATAATATATATTATATTAGGTTATTATTATATAATATATATATTATATTAGGTTATTATTAGGTTCAGGATTAGACATTTAGAGATCAGGTTTTAGGGGATTTAAAGATAAGAGTTTTGATTTTACACTCAGTTGCACGCCAGTGTTGTGACGCTGAAAAGTAGCAAATCTACAAGCTCACAAAGCGTGTGTGTGTGTGTGTGTGTGTGTGTGTGTGTGTGTGTGTGTGTGTGTGTGTGTGTGTGTGTGTGTGTGTGTGTGTGTGTGTGTGTGTGTGTGTGTGTGTGTGTGTGTGTGTGGGTGTGTGGTATGGCCTCTACAAGCTCACACAAGCCTCTGCTATGCAGCCTGTCTGCCGAGCCGCGCTATTGGCTGACAGCCAGCCCCCCTCTTCCCCTGCTCGTCCAATGAGGCGGCTTTGTGGCCGAGCCCTGGGCTAGAGCACACACACACACACACACACACACACACACACACACACACACACACACACACACACACACACACTGTAGGGAGACACACTCACACAACCTGACTGCATCACAACACGACACCGGTGAGCTTTTTCTACTTCAATACTTTCATATTTATCATTTAGTTATTTATTAATAAACAGTTAGTTAACAGTGTAACAACTTCTCAAAGGAACATGTGGTGAATAGTGTGTTAACTATAAAACTATGACGGACATGCTCTACCTTTTTCTACTGACCAAAACTACACCTAAACTATGACTAAATAAATAAACAATTTAATAAAAACACTGACTAAAATATATGGAGGGACTAGAGGAGAAGAGATCCAGTAGAACTAAGACTAGAGGAGAAGAGATCCAGTAGAACTAAGACTAGAGGAGAAGAGATCCAGTAGAACTAAGACTAGTGGAGAAGAGATCCAGTAGAACTAAGACTAGAGGAGAAGAGATCCAGTAGAACTAAGACTAGAGGAGAAGAGATCCAGTAGAACTAAGACTAGAGGAGAAGAGATCCAGTAGAACTAAGACTAGAGGAGAAGAGATCCAGTAGAACTAAGACTAGAGGAGAAGAGATCCAGTAGAACTAAGACTAGAGGAGAAGAGATCCAGTAGAACTAAGACTAGAGGAGAAGAGATCCAGTAGAACTAAGACTAGTGGAGAAGAGATCCAGTAGAACTAAGACTAGTGGAGAAGAGATCCAGTAGAACTAAGACTAGAGGAGAAGAGATCCAGTAGAACTAAGACTAGAGGAGAAGAGATCCAGTAGAACTAAGACTAGAGGAGAAGAGATCCAGTAGAACTAAGACTAGAGAAGAGATCCAGTAGAACTAAGACTAGTGGAGAAGAGATCCAGTAGAACTAAGACTAGAGGAGAAGAGATCCAGTAGAACTAAGACTAGAGGAGAAGAGATCCAGTAGAACTAAGACTAGAGGAGAAGAGATCCAGTAGAACTAAGACATGTCATTTCATGTGTGGTCGCGCTCCGAAAATAGCCGATCTACAAGCTTTGTGAGCTTGTAGATCTGCTATTTTCGTCACATGGCTGAATATAAATCAGACATTATGACGTCATCAATACACACCAAAAAATGACTTTAGTCGACTAGAGTTCAACATTCACTCTGTGAGTCAGTTTGACTCTTATCTCTGATCAGAGTTTGACCTGATAACACCTGGTAACACCTGGACCCTACAGGGTGGAACGACTGGGAGTTTAATGTTGGGGGGTGTGTGTGTGTGTGTGTGTGTGTGTGTGTGTGTGTGTGTGTGTGTGTGACTGTGTGTGTGTGTGTGTGTGTGTGTGTGTGTGTGTGTGTGTGTGTGTGTGTGTCTGTGTGTGTGTGTGTGTGTGTGTGTGCGTGTGTGTGTGTGTGTGTGGGGAACAGGGAGTGTGTAGTGTTTGTTCAGGAAGTGGCCGCTCTTCTCTCAAACCTTTGATTTCCATTCAGCCAAGTCTTTAAGAAGCCTCATTAATCCTCTGAAAATAGCAGATCTACAAGCTCACAGCATGAATGGGTCTTTACTGGGTTAAGTCGTACTGTTAACAAGACATTTGTGATTTCATGGACAGTATTGTAGGTTGCTGTAAATATACAGTATATATGGAATTCTCCTGTATGACTCATACATGTCATGACTCATACATGTCATGACTCATACATGTCATGACTCATACATGTTATGACTCATACATGTCATGACTCATACATGTCATGACTCATACATGTCATGACTCATACATGTCATGACTCATACATGTCATGACTCATACATGTTATGACTCATACATGTCATGACTCATACATGTCATGACTCATACATGTCATGACTCATACATGTCATGACTCATACATGTCATGACTCATACATGTCATGACTCATACATGTCATGCTAAATTCAATACCGACATATGAAACATTTACTGTATAAAGGAAAATTATCCTTGTAAATAAGCTCTGTTTAAAGGTAGTGTACGTTATATTTATTGGATAAAACTCTTGTTTGAAACTATTGTTTGCTTTTAAAACAAAAGTGAAACTCTTGGTTGGTTCTCAGACGTCTCGGGACAGACAGAGAAAACAGAAGTGAAAATTGGACGACAGAAACACGTTTTATTGTGAGTCGTTTTCTCACGCTTTGGTCTTCCTCATTGGTCAACGTGTCGACAGCTGTTGCCATGGTGTTGAGACGTAAACAAATAAACACCAATAAACTGTAAATAACTTTATCATGTTATTACGGTACGTAAATATGTCAATCTTTCAATCTTTCCCTATAAGATACAGTTTGTATGTCACAAAGAAAACTTGAGAGAATATCCGTTTCTAATAGATAGATAGATGGATGGATGGATGGATGGATAGATAGATAGCTTATACCTCTGTAGTCTACTGAAAGACAATGCTGTCCAGTCCAACAACAGTTGAAGAACAGAATCCAGTAAGAACTCAGTTCATTTACAAGATGCTTTTAAAAGTAACGGCCCACAATGCAACACTGTAATTCACCTAAACTGACTGTAACAACAGAGCTACTGCAGACACAGCAGTACAATGATTCAGTGACACAAGGTGTGTGTGTGTGTGTGTGTGTGTGTGTGTGTGTGTGTGTGTGTGTGTGTGTGTGTGTGTGTGTGTGTGTGTGTGTGTGTGTGTGTGTGTGTGTGTGTGTGTGTGTGTGTGTGTGTGTGTGTGTGTGCTGACATCGGCAGAGACCACAGAGCTAGACGGTACTGAGTCAGCATGGCTGCTGTGGTGCACACACACACACACACACACACACACACACACACACACACACACACACACACACACACACACACACACACACACACACACACTGTGTGTGTAGCCTATGTAAAGTACTAGACACTGGATAGAATAGATTTCTACTTATTTTCTTCTCGTATCAAAGCTTTTATTTTATTCAGTTTGTACGTTAAATGTCATTCTGTCTGTCTGTCTGCCTGCCTGTCTGTCTGTCTGTCTGCCTGTCTGCCTGTCTGTCTGTCTGCCTGCCTGTCTGCCTGTCTGCCTGCCTGCCTGCCTGCCTGCCTGTCTGCCTGCCTGCCTGCCTGTCTGTCTGCCTGCCTGCCTGCCTGCCTGTCTGCCTGCCTGCCTGCCTGCCTGCCTGCCTGTCTGTCTGCCTGCCTGCCTGCCTGCCTGCCTGCCTGCCTGCCTGCCTGTCTGTCTGTCTGTCTGTCTGCCTGCCTGCCTGTCTGCCTGCCTGTCTGTCTGTCTGTCTGTCTGTCTGTCTGTCTGTCTGTCTGTCTGTCTGCCTGCCTGCCTGTCTGTCTGTCTGTCTGTCTGTCTGTCTGTCTGTCTCACAGTGATGATGTAACGTGTCTCTCTCTCTCCCAACAGACCTGTCTGTCTTCACAGAGGATGAGGGCGGGGACATGATGGACGCTGTCAGTTGGACGTCCAGCAGCCAATCAGAAGCCTCCTCCAGAAGCACCTGGGTGACCTTCGACGAAGACGGCGACGACGGCGCCGGTGTCCGGAAGGCCGCCGCCCGCTCCGTCCCACGGCCCGGCCGGCCCCCTTCCTCCTCTCACATCCCATTGGACGGCCAGCTTCAACAACAGGACGCAAACAGCAACCTGATTGGTCCTCTTCTTCCCCCTCCCGCTGCCTGGAAACACAACAAAAACCACAGTTACGGCGTTGAGCGCCACCTACTGGACCTGACCCCGGGACCCCCTTTAGGGTATGTATGGTTATTGACAGCCTATAGCAGGGGTCTTCAACAGGGGGTCAGGGACCCCTAGGAGGTCCTCAGAGCTACTACAGGTAGCTCTGCGACAAATCTTTGTGTGATATGATTTTTTTACCTTAACCACTTGAACCCTAGAATCCCCTTTTCCGAGGAGAACTTTTTCCAAGGATTCGTCAGTGATGTCACATCACGGTCGAATCCTTGGTATCTTTATGCCGTTGCTACTTCCGTGTTGCATAGCAGTGACATCACTGTTGAATCCTTGGTATCTTGAGCCTTTCAACGTGTTCCAGCGCCGTCAATACAAGCTGTATTTTTCACGCTCGCGGTAGTGAAACACTAAACAGGATTATTATTATTTCATGTCAACATTCAGAAGATGTAACTCAGGTAAAGTAATGAGTCACTCTACAAGTTTAACTAAGGTTTTCCACCTGTCGTTTCTGACACAGACATAGAGTCAAGACGATCATCAAGGCTAATACAGACATAAGGATTTTTTAATCATCCTTTCCTCGTTAATAAACACCATTTAGGGCAATGATATAACATGATGTAGTGAACTGTCAGCAGGTCCGTGGTAACATAAAGGTTTGGAACACCGGGCCTGTAGTATATGTCTATACTAGTTTATACTGTTGTTCTTATTGATGTTATTTCTTTGTATTGCTGTGTCCCCCGGTACCAGCGGACCCCCTGGGGCTACCTGTGGACCCCCTGGGGCTACCAGCGGACCCCCTGGCCTGTACACCAAGAAGAATCCCTTCCTGGACGCAGAGTTCAGTGACATCAAGCCCTCGGCCATAAACCCCTTCAGCTCTTATTTTGAAGAGCAACCCCGGAACGACAGGAAGTGGCAGCCGCTGCTGCAGCAGAGCAACGGCGCTCCACAGGGCAGCGGTCTCGGCACCTTTGGGTTCTTTGAGTCGTCGACCGACGAGGAGTCCCGAGGTCTGGGCTGCACTTATTTATTTTCTCTCACCTTAAAGGGGAATACCACTCATTTTCAACATTGAACTATGTCTTTAATAAACCTTAGAGCTGTTGTGTGGAAATAAGAAAAAAGCCCCCCCCCTTCTATGTCACCTAGATATGGATAATTGATTGAGGTCATGTGATCAGTTACATACTTTTGGCTCCGCCCTCTAGGCTGCTGCATTCACTAGAACGGAGAATCTGACTTCCAGCTGAAACAGTGTGTTTAATATAAAGAATTATTAGAGCATTTTCAGCCTCTTGATTTCTATTATCTACACGTACTATGTCTGAAATGTGATATATAACCAGGGGTGCACATAACTGGTGCGCATGCGCACCCAAAATAAAAAATGAGCACCACATCAGACGACGTGAGGCGCTTTTGCGCACCAACAGCTGGGACAGGTATTTCCAAGCTTTTATTTTTTAGAAAAACTAAAAAATAAAAGCCTGGAGATCGAGGACGCATGCTGCACGTGATTGTGTCAGTGTCTCGCATCGCCTCGCTGCGTGCACGCAGCCAGCAGCGGCTGTTTAGAGGCACTCGTCACCGATGATGAACGCACCGTGATGGTGCAAAACATGCCGTGAACGTCCCAATCTGGTGGATAAAAGCATCGCAGCACAGGGCAGCAACCTTGGGGGCTTCACCAAACGATATGAGAGATTGTACCATATGCAATTTGCAAGCAGAGCGTCCTCTTGCTGATGTTCTGATTCTTTTCAGACATCCATCAGCACTGGAACGGTGATGGGACCGGGGGGACATTGGGGACACTGGGGGGGACAGACAGGGCGGTGGTCTGTGACGGTGGTCCACCATGTGACACGCTGGTCCTGGACCAGCTGAGGGGTCTCCACATCGCCGACCCGGATGGAGCAGGAAGCCCCGCCCTCCCAGATGAGCCGTCGTTAGAGGAAGAGGAGGGATTGGACGACGGCCCCGAGGTTCTGGAGAACCTCTACCAACCAGAACACATGAACCCTCGGGTGGGTTAACCCAGCTCAACCCTCTAGACCAGGGGTCTTCAACAAGGGGTCCGGGACCCCTAGGAGGTCCTCAGAGCTACCACAGGGGAGCCGCCAATTTGTTGTGTGATTGGAATGTTTTTTTACATTAACCACTTGAATCCTAGCATCCCTATTCTGTGAACCCTAGCATCCCTATTCTGTGAACCCTAGCATCCCTATTCTGTGAACCCTAGCATCCCTATTCTGTGAACCCTAGCATCCCTATTCTGTGAACCCTAGCATCCCTATTCTCTGAACCCTAGCATCTCTATTCTGTGAACCCTAGCATCCCTATTCTGTGGAGAACTTTAGCCAGAAATAGCAGATCTACAGAGCTTGTAGATTGGCTATATAATGATGATGATGATGATGATGATGATGATGTCTCCTCCATCAGGAGGGCTGGCCCATGCTGCTGCGCATCCCAGAGAAGAAGAACATCATGTCTTCTCGCCACTGGGGTCCCATCTACGTCCGTCTGTCCAGCGGAGGAGAGCGAGGAGACATCCTCCTGTTCTACGAACAGGGTCTGGACAAACCCTTCAGGACGCTGAGGCTGGACTCCAGACATCAGGTACTAACACAGTCTGGACTCTAGACATCAGGTACTAACACAGTCTGGACTCCAGACATCAGGTACTAACACAGTCTGGACTCCAGACATCAGGTACTAACAGACTCCAGACATCAGGTACTAACACAGTCTGGACTCCAGACATCAGGTACTAACACAGTCTGGACTCCAGACATCAGGTACTAACACAGTCTGGACTCTAGACATCAGGTACTAACACAGTCTGGACTCCAGACATCAGGTACTAACACAGTCTGGACTCTAGACATCAGGTACTAACACAGTCTGGACTCCAGACATCAGGTACTAACACAGTCTGGACTCTAGACATCAGGTACTAACACAGTCTGGACTCCAGACATCAGGTACTAACAGACTCCAGACATCAGGTACTAACAGACTCCAGACATCAGGTACTAACAGACTCCAGACATCAGGTACTAACAGACTCCAGACATCAGGTACTAACAGACTCCAGACATCAGGTACTAACACAGTCTGGACTCTAGACATCAGGTACTAACACAGTCTGGACTCCAGACATCAGGTACTAACACAGTCTGGACTCTAGACATCAGGTACTAACACAGTCTGGACTCTAGACATCAGGTACTAACACAGTCTGGACTCTAGACATCAGGTACTAACAGACTCCAGACATCAGGTACTAACAGACTCCAGACATCAGGTACTAACACAGTCTGGGCTCTAGACATCAGGTACTAACACAGTCTGGACTCTAGACATCAGGTACTAACACAGTCTGGACTCTAGACATCAGGTACTAACACAGTCTGGACTCCAGACATCAGGTACTAACACAGTCTGGACTCCAGACATCAGGTACTAACAGACTCCAGACATCAGGTACTAACACAGTCTGGACTCTAGACATCAGGTACTAACACAGTCTGGACTCCAGACATCAGGTACTAACAGACTCCAGACATCAGGTACTAACAGACTCCAGACATCAGGTACTAACAGACTCCAGACATCAGGTACTAACAGACTCCAGACATCAGGTACTAACAGACTCCAGACATCAGGTCAGAGGAAAACCTTCCGTCTCCTCCGTCTTGTTTTGGTAAACAGGCTCTATATGTTTTATATATATTGTTTTATATATTGTTTTGGTAAACAGGCTCTATATGTTTTATATATTGTTTTGGTAAACAGGCTCTATATGTTTTATATATATTGTTTTATATATTGTTTTGGTAAACAGGCTCTATATGTTTTATATATATTGTTTTGGTAAACAGGCTCTATATGTTTTATATATATTGTTTTGGTAAACAGGCTCTATATGTTTTATATATATTGTTTTGGTAAACAGGCTCTATATGTTTTATATATATTGTTTTGGTAAACAGGCTCTATATGTTTTATATATATTGTTTTGGTAAACAGGCTCTATATGTTTTATATATATTGTTTTGGTAAACAGGCTCTATATGCACATCAAAGTCACGTAATTAGACGCCACAGTGAGGCCACAGTGATCTCTGAAAACACGGTTTGGACGTGTTACATGTCAATGGCACTGAATGAGTTAATAGTAATAGTTACTTTGATTTGTGTTTTTTACATTTTGAATGTGTTTTTCTTTAGTTTTTAATCTTTTGAAATAATTTTAAAAAGTTGGAAACATAAAATAAAAGGGATATATACTTGTGACCCATACAGACTATTATAATATGGTTATATTCCACATAAAGGTGTCGGAGCACCGCCTCCAGACCTACGAGGAGACGGGCCGCGTTCACTCCGTCAGCGTGGAGCTGGTCCAATACCGCGAGAGGAGGCGGGGCATCCAGCCCAAGTCGCCCGTCACGCACCAGCCAATCAGGGAGCAGCTGGTGAAGCTGGCCACGCCCTGCTACGCGGACTACCTGAGCTTCCGCCACGCGCTGGTGGAGCTGCTGAGACGGCTGCCCTGTGATCCGCCGGGAGACTGCTCGCCGCCCGCACTGTCGCCGCTGGCCCCGCCCACCGGGGGCGTGGCCTCTGCAGAGGAGGAAGTGCAGGTACAGTGGGCGTCGCTGTTCATTGTATCGTCTAAATCTATTTTTACTCTTATGTATCTTTACACAAGATGTAACCATAACGTTTTACTCTTATGTACCTTTACACAAGATGTAACCATAACGTTTTACTCTTATATACCTTTACACAAGATGTAACCATAACGTTTTACTCTTATATACCTTTACACAAGATGTAACCATAACGTTTTACTCTTATATACCTTTACACAAGATGTAACCATAACGTTTTACTCTTATATACCTTTACACAAGATGTAACCATAACGTTTTACTCTTATATACCTTTACACAAGATGTAACTAGGGGTGTGCCGATATATCGTCCCGCGATATATCGCGATACGTTTTCGCGACGATATGTATCGTTTTGAGAAAAAAAAATATCTTTTTTTTTTTTTTTTTTACAATCATAATAATCAGGCATGCAAACGGCCCCGAAGTGAAAAGAGTGACAACATGTTTTTTTTTCGGGTCAGGTGTCATACTATTTGGATTCAAAACGGCTATTGTAGCTGAAAAGCTACAAGTTTGCATGTCTGAATAATGCAAAAACAGAATTATTTGTTTGCATTTTCTTTTTTTCTCCTCCATATATTTTCATAATAAAAAAAGTGCGTATCATATCGTATCGAAATCGTATCGAGGTTGTGAGCCAAATATCGTATCGTATCGTTTCGTGAAATTAGTGTATCGGCACACCCCTAGATGTAACCATAACGTTTTACTCTTATGTATCTTTACACAAGATGTAACCATAACGTTTTACTCTTATGTACCTTTACACAAGATGTAACCATAACGTTTTACTCTTATATACCTTTACACAAGATGTAACCATAACGTTTTACTCTTATATACCTTTACACAAGATGTAACCATAACGTTTTACTCTTATGTACCTTTACACAAGATGTAACCATAACGTTTTACTCTTATGTACCTTTACACAAGATGTAACCATAACGTTTTACTCTTATGTATCTTTACACAAGATGTAACCATAACGTTTTACTCTTATGTACCTTTACACAAGATGTAACCATAACGTTTTACTCTTATGTACCTTTACACAAGATGTAACCATAACGTTTTACTCTTATGTATCTTTACACAAGATGTAACCATAACGTTTTACTCTTATGTACCTTTACACAAGATGTAACCATAACGTTTTACTCTTATGTACCTTTACACAAGATGTAACCATAACGTTTTACTCTTATGTATCTTTACACAAGATGTAACCATAACGTTTTACTCTTATGTACCTTTACACAAGATGTAACCATAACGTTTTACTCTTATGTACCTTTACACAAGATGTAACCATAACGTTTTACTCTTATGTATCTTTACACAAGATGTAACCATAACGTTTTACTCTTATATACCTTTACACAAGATGTAACCATAACGTTTTACTCTTATGTACCTTTACACAAGATGTAACCATAACGTTTTACTCTTATGTACCTTTACACAAGATGTAACCATAACGTTTTACTCTTATATACCTTTACACAAGATGTAACCATAACGTTTTACTCTTATATACCCTTACACAAGATGTAACAATAACGTTTTACTCTTATATACCTTTACACAAGATGTAACCATAACGTTTTACTCTTATGTACCTTTACACAATATATAGCCATAACGTTTTACTCTTATATACCCTTACACAAGATGTAACAATAACGTTTTACTCTTATATACCTTTACACAAGATGTAACCATAACGTTTTACTCTTATGTACCTTTACACAAGATGTAACCATAACGTTTTACTCTTATGTACCTTTACACAAGATGTAACCATAACGTTTTACTCTTATGTACCTTTACACAAGATGTAACCATAACGTTTTACTCTTATGTACCTTTACACAAGATGTAACAATAACGTTTTACTCTTATGTACCTTTACACAAGATGTAACCATAACGTTTTACTCTTATGTACCTTTACACAAGATGTAACCATAACGTTTTACTCTTATGTACCTTTACACAAGATGTAACCATAACGTTTTACTCTTATGTACCTTTACACAAGATGTAACCATAACATTTTACTCTTATGTACCTTTACACAAGATGCAACCATAACGTTTTACTCTTATGTACCTTTACACAAGATGTAACCATAACGTTTTACTCTTATGTACCTTTACACAAGATGTAACCATAACGTTTTACTCTTATGTACCTTTACACAAGATGTAACAATAACGTTTTACTCTTATGTACCTTTACACAAGATGTAACCATAACGTTTTACTCTTATGTACCTTTACACAAGATGTAACCATAACGTTTTACTCTTATGTACCTTTACACAAGATGTAACCATAACGTTTTACTCTTATGTACCTTTACACAAGATGTAACCATAACGTTTTACTCTTATGTACCTTTACACAAGATGTAACCATAACGTTTTACTCTTATATACCTTTACACAAGATGTAACCATAACGTTTTACTCTTATATACCTTTACACAAGATGTAACCATAACGTTTTACTCTTATATACCTTTACACAAGATGTAACCATAACGTTTTACTCTTATATACCTTTACACAAGATGTAACAATAACGTTTTACTCTTATGTACCTTTACACAAGATGTAACCATAACGGTTTACTCTTATATACCTTTACACAAGATGTAACCATAACGTTTTACTCTTATATACCTTTACACAAGATGTAACCATAACGTTTTACTCTTATATACCCTTACACAAGATGTAACCATAACGTTTTACTCTTATGTACCTTTACACAAGATGTAACCATAACGTTTTACTCTTATGTACCTTTACACAAGATGTAACCATAACGTTTTACTCTTATATACCTTTACACAAGATGTAACCATAACGTTTTACTCTTATGTACCTTTACACAAGATGTAACCATAACGTTTTACTCTTATGTACCTTTACACAAGATGTAACCATAACGTTTTACTCTTATATACCTTTACACAAGATGTAACCATAACGTTTTACTCTTATGTATCTTTACACAAGATGTAACCATAACGTTTTACTCTTATGTACCTTTACACAAGATGTAACCATAACGTTTTACTCTTATGTATCTTTACACAAGATGTAACCATAACGTTTTACTCTTATATACCTTTACACAAGATGTAACCATAACGTTTTACTCTTATGTACCTTTACACAAGATGTAACCATAACGTTTTACTCTTATGTACCTTTACACAAGATGTAACCATAACGTTTTACTCTTATGTACCTTTACACAAGATGTAACCATAACGTTTTACTCTTATGTACCTTTACACAAGATGTAACCATAACGTTTTACTCTTATGTATCTTTACACAAGATGTAACCATAACGTTTTACTCTTATGTACCTTTACACAAGATGTAACCATAACGTTTTACTCTTATGTATCTTTACACAAGATGTAACCATAACGTTTTACTCTTATGTATCTTTACACAAGATGTAACCATAACGTTTTACTCTTATGTACCTTTACACAAGATGTAACCATAACGTTTTACTCTTATGTATCTTTACACAAGATGTAACCATAACGTTTTACTCTTATGTACCTTTACACAAGATGTAACCATAACGTTTTACTCTTATGTATCTTTACACAAGATGTAACCATAACGTTTTACTCTTATGTACCTTTACACAAGATGTAACCATAACGTTTTACTCTTATGTATCTTTACACAAGATGTAACCATAACGTTTTACTCTTATGTACCTTTACACAAGATGTAACCATAACGTTTTAGGGATGCTGGGGTTCTAGTTTGTGTTCGTCCTCTCAGCGTTAATGTCTTACCGTACCACCAGCTGTTTATCATTCTGATTTAGCCGTGGATTACGGCCGTAGGGGGGCGGCCATAGCTGAGTGGTTAGTGAACCCGCCTAGGGAGCCAGAGACCCTGGTTGCCGCAGGTTCGATTCCCGGCCAGGACAGCATATGTGTCGATGAAATGAAATTTTTCCCTGAGCAAGACTCTTAACCCCTAATTGCTCACAGGTTCTCATTGGAAACAAGACCGCAAGGACTTTCATGAACGACCTGTTAAAAAGGAATTATAACTCACTCTGCAGAGTTCTAGTGCAATGTAATAATCCATAGTTTTCAATATAGAGGTGTTTTAATCCAATGTAATAATCCATAGTTTATATAGAAGTGTTTTAATCCAATGTTACTTTTCCCTCCCAACCGCCCGTGTCCCAGGTGGAGGTCAGGGATGATTTCTACGGCACGGTGTCAGAGGGAGACGGCAGGGTGCTCCAACAGCTGGTCATCACACGGGTTCAAGTCCTGGCCTTCCTGTCCAGCTCCCCCCGATGCATTCTGGGACTGAATGACATTCAGGTAAACGACTCACAACGCGTTGTGATACGACGCGTTGTGAGCTTGTATATCTGCTATTTTCAAATAGCTGTGTGTGTGTGTGTGTGTGTGTGTGTGTGTGTGTGTGTGTGTGTGTGTGTGTGTGTGTGTGTGTGTGTGTGTGTGTGTGTGTCTGGGTGTGTGTGTGTGTGTGTGTGTGTGTGTGTGTGTGTGTGTGTGTGTCTGGGTGTTGAGGCCCTTTAAACTTGGCTGGAACACCAAAGGTCTACAACATAATGACAGGACAAAGTCAGGTCTTAAGGACAATGAATATGATTTGATATCCATAATAATAATTTTATTTTGGGGATGAAGAGCGTCTGATAAATGCTTACATTGTAAACTGTATATGACCGTTTCTGAAACCCCTAATTAAAAATAGTCCTATCACAATTAGGACATAATCGTCTGTCGCAATTATTTGAGATCACTTTTTATTATTATTTTGCATAATCGTCATAATTGTTCCCATCATTTCCACATTTTCAAATGCAAAAAAGCAGAAATAGCTGATCTACAAGGAAGTAAAAAATCACACCCTGTGTGAAGGTAGCGGCGCCTTTGATGAGCCCCGTGTTGATGTTGTCATCAATGTTTGTTTTTTGGACACACGGACACGGATACGGACAAAGTCAGATATAGAGCGACTGGCGCCGCTAAGAATGTGTTCATAACGACAGAAAAACAACTCAAAGTGTGTAACCGTGACAACAGGCTTATAACTGACCGTCTCGTCCCATAGGTGAGAGGGAAGGAGGCGGTGTCCCGACACGACATCATCCCCACGGCCACGCCCCCCCGCTGGCTCCGCCTCCGCGGGGTGGAGCTGAACGAGGACCACGCCAACGAGCTGGACTTCCTGTCCACGCGGGCCGTGGCCTTCACCCCGCCCCCCCGGCCCCGCCGCTTCGAGCTGCTTCGTTTCCGCTCTGTGTTCATGGAGCGCACGCCGCCCTTCACGCTGCGCACCGTGGCCAGCGTCACCGGCGCCGAGGTCACCGTCCAATCCTGGCTGCTGATGTCACAGGGCTTCTCCACCAATAGGGACGCCCTGAACCCCGTGCCCTGCGAGAACGTGGCGGTGAGGACTCTTTTTGTTTGTCTCCCAGTGGTGTAAAAGTAACTAAGTGTGTTTACTCAAGTACTGTACTTAAAGTACAATTTTGAAGTATTTTTTTTACTTTAGTATTGTTGATGTTCAGTACTTTTACTTCTACTCCACTACATCTCAGAGGAAAATATTGTACTTTTACTCCACTACAATTATTTTAAAACTTTAGTTACTAGTTAATTCAATTACATTTTTATTAAAGTGTCAAATCACAACAAGTTGTCTCAAGACACTTTACATGTAGAGCAGAGACCCCACAGTCCATCCTGAACAACAAGACACTTTACATGTAGAGCAGAGACCCCACAGTCCATCCTGAACAACAAGACACTTTACATGTAGAGCAGAGACCCCACAGTCCATCCTGAACAACAAGACACTTTACATGTAGAGCAGAGACCCCACAGTCCCATCCTGAACAACAAGACACTTTACATGTAGAGCAGAGACCCCACAGTCCATCCTGAACAACAAGACACTTTACATGTAGAGCAGAGACCCCACAGTCCCATCCTGAACAACAAGACACTTTACATGTAGAGCAGAGACCCCACAGTCCTACCCTGAACAACAAGACACTTTACATGTAGAGCAGAGACCCCACAGTCCTACCCTGAACAACAAGACACTTTACATGTAGAGCAGAGACCCCACAGTCCATCCTGAACAACAAGACACTTTACATGTAGAGCAGAGACCCCACAGTCCATCCTGAGAAACAAGACACTTTACATGTAGAGCAGAGACCCCACAGTCCATCCTGAACAACAAGACACTTTACATGTAGAGCAGAGACCCCACAGTCCATCCTGAACAACAAGACACTTTACATGTAGAGCAGAGACCCCACAGTCCATCCTGAACAACAAGACACTTTACATGTAGAGCAGAGACCCCACAGTCCATCCTGAGCAACAAGACACTTTACATGTAGAGCAGAGACCCCACAGTCCATCCTGAACAACAAGGCACTTTACATGTAGAGCAGAGACCCCACAGTCCATCCTGAACAACAAGACACTTTACATGTAGAGCAGAGACCCCACAGTCCATCCTGAACAACAAGACACTTTACATGTAGAGCAGAGACCCCACAGTCCATCCTGAACAACAAGACACTTTAGATGTAGAGCAGAGACCCCACAGTACATCCTGAACAACAAGACACTTTACATGTAGAGCAGAGACCCCACAGTCCATCCTGAACAACAAGACACTTTACATGTAGAGCAGAGACCCCACAGTCCCATCCTGAACAACAAGACACTTTACATGTAGAGCAGAGACCCCACAGTCCATCCTGAACAACAAGACACTTTACATGTAGAGCAGAGACCCCACAGTCCATCCTGAACAACAAGACACTTTACATGTAGAGCAGAGACCCCACAGTCCACCCTGAACAAGCAGTTTTGCGACAGTGGCAACGAAAAACTCCCCCTTAAACTGGAAGAAACGTCAGGCAGACCTTAGGCTCTAGGGTGGGGGCCATCTGCCTCGACCGTGTCAGGGGAAAGAAGAGAGAGAGAGGGAGAGACAGAGGATAACTATAGGGTGACTGAGTCTATACACTTCGGCTATAGGCTTTATCATAGAGAAAGTGTTTTAGTCTAGTCTTAAATATACAGAGTGTGTCTGCTTCACGGACTGAGACTGGGAGAAGGTTCCACAGCTGAGGTGCCTGAAACTTGTTAGAACAGGAGCCAGCTGCCTCCTGTTCTAACTTTTTTTGGGTTTCTTGGAGCCGTAAGCATTTTTTCATACTGTGGACGCAATGGTGTTCTGGCTGGTTTATAGGGCTCGATGAGTTCTTTGAGATATACTGGTGCCTGTCCATTGAGAGCCTTGTATGTGAGGAGGAGAACCTTAAACTCTATTCTGTATTTAACCGGGAGCCAGTGCAAAGAGGCCAATGAACTAGCTGCAGGCTATTTAGGGACTTACTGATAATAAAGCGTTGCAATAGTCCAGCCTGGAAGTAACAAATACGTGAACAAGTTTTTCTGCATCATTTTGGGACAGAACGTGCTTAACTTTTGCAATATTACGCAGGTGAAAAAAGGCAGTTCTTGAAATGTGTTGTATGTGGGACTGAAAGGACATGTCTTGGTCAAACGTGACTCCCAGATTCTTGTGGCCCTGGAGGTCAAGGTAATACCATCTAGGGTAAAATTATCATCGCCTAATTTATCTCTGAGGTGCTTAGGAGTTACTTTGTAGATATAAATTATTATTATAGTATTAACCTGGAACTGTGTCATTTTTAGATTTGAGCTAAAAAGCATTATTTTTACACTTTGGGCTATTCAAAAATAGCAGATATACAAGCTCATAGCGCGGCACCGAGTGCCGCGCTATGAGCTTGTAGATCTGCTATTTTTGAAAATTTGTGAAAATGTGTGCAAATCTTTGAATACCGTATATATATTTTTAAAGCGAACATTTTTAACTCAAATCTTTGCAACTGGGGGGTCCCTGGAACAAAATAATTTTGATGGGGGTCCACGGCCAAATACATGTCATTTTGGGGGTCCTTGACATGAAAAAGATTGAGCACCGCTGATATAGAAACATACGTTTTTCAGAAAACTGTTGAGATTTAGGAGACATGTAGAATCGGCTTCAGGTCTCAATGTGTTAAACAAAACATTTTTGTGATAAATATTTAGTGAAGTAAAACTAGAATAAAAGTAAAACATTGATGTTCTAAATTAGATTCTAAAGACTAATGCATGCTCTAGGTGCGTTATCCCATCCCAGAGAACTGGGCCAAGAACTTCCGTCGTGAAGGAGCGCTGGGGGGTGAAAGGTCGCTGAAGGCCCGCTTCAACAAGGGGGCCAGCTTCGGCGCGGCGGGCGCTTCGGGGGCGGAGCCCGCCATGAGGGTTACCATGGGAACCGCCAAGTATGAGCCCGCCTTCAAAGCCGTCGTCTGGAGGATCGCCCGTCTGCCTGACAAGAACTCTGGTACCTGTCTGTCTGTCTGTCTGTCTGTCTGTCTGTCTGTCTGTCTGTCTGGTTGTCTGTCTGTCTGTCTGTCTGTGTGTCTCTCTCTCCCTCTGTGTCTGTCTGTCTGTCTGTCTGTCTGTCTGTCTGTCTGTCTGTCTGTCTGTCTGTCTGTCTGTCTGTCTGTCTGTCTGTCTGTCTGTCTGGTTGTCTGTCTGTCTGTCTGTCTGTGTGTCTCTCTCTCCCTCTGTGTCTGTCTGTCTGTCTGTCTGTCTGTCTGTCTGTCTGTCTGTCTGTCTGTCTGTCTGTCTGTCTGTCTGTGTGTCTCTCTCTCCCTCTGTGTCTGTCTGTCTGTCTGTCTGTCTGACTGACTGCTGACTGTGAGGTTCAATTCATGAAGGTCTTCCAGGCAATTTTATTACCTGTGTAGGCCCTATAAAGAGAAGAATGCATTCGCCATCTGTTTTGAATGAGGGATGTCATGTTTTGCAAATAATTAAGTTTACCTAGACTAAAGGTAAAACCATTTCTTAATTCCATTTAAGGATGTGTTTTCCCTATAATTTATAGTTATAAGTTATGGGCCATGACGGAGGCGCGCCGACTCAGCAGACCTTAAGGCTGAGGAGACGCGCCCGAGCGCCTCCAGGCGCGAGTGCCCGCGTCGACCAGCCGCTGGGCTGCTAGTCGACTCAGCGCCGTCCGAGTTATGTACCGATAGGGACAGAATCGTAAATATTATTGGTGTGGACTGCGTTTGCTCCACTGACTGCGTTTATCCCAACTACCACTCAAAGTGGCTCATGGCCAATTGCCTGGATGAGGCAGACTTATTTTTTAAAGCTTTGTGCTTTCTATTTGACTGTGCAGGGCAGAGGCGTCTAATCTCTGAGTCAGGGTGACCGCATACCCTCGGGTTAAAACTATTTCCTAATTCCATTTAAGGATGTGTTTACACTATATTTTTTAGGACTATGGGGTAGATACTGAAGGGATACAGTTTTGGAAACAAGTTAGCATATTCACAGTTCTGATGTTCACACCTCCAATTTGGAAGACAATTAGCTCCCTGTTGATGGTCCAAATGTTGATGGCTCTTGGTATCAATGTGCCTTCATTGATATTCTCATTAGCTCAACAATGAGATCTCCCCCTCAACTTTGTGGTTGATGTAGGTGATCAACTCTATTGTTTAGTTTAGTAAGAATATGTGGATAGTTTCAGTTTTTTTGGGCAGTTTAGAAGTTTAGGCCTCCTGGATATTTTGTGCTAAGTCTTGTAATCCATTCTTTTTCATGGAATCTTCTCTGTCCAATTGTCCAGCAGTCATTGAATTCCAAGCCGCATACTTTTATGGCATCAATCCCATGTGTCATAAAGTGTTGAACAATTAATAAATGGGTATCTTTTTCATTATTAATGGTGTACCTGTGTTGGCTTATTCTAATTGCTATGGAGTTGCCTGTCTCTCCTACATACTGTAATCCACACACTTGGCAAGTAATCAGATAAACACAATTTCTGGTGTTGTATGTGATGTTCTGTCTTAGGCTAATAATGTTTTTGTTTGTCCTGTTTTTAACCGTTTGTTTCGGGCTAAAGTAGTTAGGCCTTGCCCGTGCTACTTGGTTCCATGGCTTCAATTTGCGGTGGATCAAGTAGTCTTTCAGATTTTTGTTTTTCCTATAGGCCGAAATTATCTTAAAGTTCTGTAGGAGGTTTCCCCCCCTGTTTTCAAAATTGTTTTTGATGGCTCTGTTTGCCAATAAACTTTGGCTGGAAAATGTGGTTACTAAGGCTAGTGTGGGTTTCTCATTCCTTACTTTCACTTCCTGGAATGTGTTGTATGATTTCCTGAGGAATGTTCTTGTATATCCACGTTTCCTTAATGCTGTGAATAGAGTTTTGCAGGCATTTTCAAAATCTGCTGTTTGTGTGCAGATTCTCTTGAAACGTAGGAGTTGAGACTTGACTATTCCTGCGAAACAATGGGTTGGATGGAAGGATGTCTTGTGGAGCAGTGCATGTGTATCAGTCTCCTTAAAAACACCTTTGAGTCCAGTTTGCCGGTGGTGTTAAAATCTTTCCCTTTGAAGACTGTAACATCCAAGAAGTCAATGTGTTCTTTGTTTGTGACATATTTCACTGTTATTGAGGCATGATGTGTGTTTAAGACTCGTATGAATTGCTCAAATTCCTCTGTGGAGTGCTCAAATACTCCAAAAATATCATCTAGAAACCTAAAATAATGTGTGGGTTTGAATCTGCATTTTTTAAGGGCGGTTTCTTCCCATAAAGCCAAATATATATTTGCGTAGGATGGCGCAAATTTCTTTCCCATGGCTGTTCCACTGATCTGAAGGAAGGTTTTCCCATCAAATGAAAAGTCGTTTTTGGTCAAATTTAATTCTAGTAGTTCCAATAATTCTGCGTCTGGTCTTTGTCTGTCAGGATACTTTTTAAAGATATCTCTGATTGCTTTCATTCCCGCTAATGTATTTATATTGGTATAAAGGCTATCAACATCTATTGAAAACAAGAAGGCACCCTGAGGAACCGTGATGTTTTTTATTTTGTCAATAAAGTCATATGTATCCTTAATATAGCTTGGGTGTTTTACAGATAGTGGGTTTAAGTAGAACTCAATATATTCTGCTGTGGCATATGTTTCTGAGTTACAATCCGAGACAATTGGGCGTGCAGGTGGAATTTCATAAGGAATAGTCCAGCTGTTTGGGTCCTTGTGGATTTTGGGTAGAAGATAAAGGACTCTAGCCCTAGGGGAATTTTCGCCCCGTAGGTATTTTTCTTGTTTATGGTCTATAAACTTTTTCTCCCTTAACTTTGTAATGATTCCACTCACCTCTATTGCTGTTTGTTCAAAAATGGGTGCTTCCAATTCCACATAGTGATTTGAGTTATTCAACTGTCTTAAACCCTCAAAAACATATTGTTGTCTGTCCAGAATGACTATACGACTCCCTTTGTCCGCAGGCTTAATCACAATGTCCCGGTTGTTAGCTAATGATCTTAGAGCTCTCACCTGATCTGTTGTGATGTTATTCTTTTCTTTCAGGTGTCCTGGTACATTTTGTACTGTGGCTCTGTCCATCTGGATCAATTGCTTTAGGCTGTCCGGTAGTTTGTCATTGTCTGGTTCCCAGTAGGATGGAAGATGGAAGCGCGGAATTTCCGTGTCGTTTCCAGCTCCAAAATGTGTGGCTAATTTGAGTCTGCGATGGTATTTCGACACATCTGTTCTCAAGTTTTGTGATTGTTGCCTGTAGAGGTCCAATGTGGGGACGAATGATAAACCTTTTTCCAGAAGTGTTTTCTGGTGTTCGTTTGGTTGGAAATAATGAGACAGATTGATTATATCCGACTCCATAAGGCCCTGCCGGTTTGAGCTGTTGGGCCTTATTAGTTTAAAGAGTTTATCCAATGCTGTAAC
>NC_139957.1:47675567-47688067 GCF_963454915.1 Gymnoscopelus microlampas | reverse complement strand
GAGACACTGGGGAGCCCAAAAAATACTAAAAACCCCCAAAAAAATGAAATTCATGGTGTAGCCCCTTTAAAGACAAACATTAAAGTCTTAAACTGAATCCTGTAACGAACAGGGAGCCAGTGTAGGGAGGCAAGAATAGAGGATATGCGTGTGACATCATCATCAAACCCGGAAGTTATGCAGGAATGCCTACTGAGTGTCAAAAAAATACTTTCTGGCCTTGACAGCCCATGCATCCAAACAGAAAAGTCGTATCTGATTGCATTAAACAACATAAAACAATGTTAAACTCACTTTGCATGTTGCTTTGCCACTCGATTTGCCACTCGATGTGCCATTCACTTTAAGCATGCGCATATCCTCTATAGGGGAGATGTGATCATATTTCGTGCCCCTGTTAAGAGGCGAGCGGCCGCGTTTTGGACTAACTGTAGTCGTGACAAGCAGGCTTGGCTAATGCCAACATAAAGTGCATTACAGTAGTCGAGTCGGGTTGAGATAAAAGCATGGATGAGACGTTCAAAATCAGAGAGGGTTACAGCAGACTTGACTTTGGCAAAGAGCCTCAGCTGATAAAAGCTGGATTTAACAACAGAGTTAATCTGTTTGTCAAACTTAAAATCATTGTCCAATTTGACACCAAGGTTAGTGACCACTGGTTTTAGAAAAGGCTGCAGGGGGCCCAGATCTAGAGAGGATGTGTCGCAGGCAGTGCTGGGTCTGAACACCATGACCTCTGTTTTACTTTCATTAAAGTTAAGGACATTCAGGGCCATCCATGCTTTTATGTCCTTCAGACAGTCCATCAGTGTGTTCAGGGAGGTGGAGATGCAGCCTTTTTTCTCATTAAATGTTGGCAATTTGTTAAGAACAGGAGTCATTCTACCCTTTTACAAGTGTCTTTATTTAATTAGGTAGGGGTGTGGGTGGATATTCAGTTAAACAGGGCTGCCCCTACTAACCGTTTTCAAAATAATATTTGGTTATTCTATTAAATATATTTTGAATTGAGATATTTAAGTTGTTTCCATATTGCTGTCATGTCTTCATAAAATGAAGCTTTTAACAAGTCAAATAAGCAGTAAAAAATACTTTGGATGACTTTGTTTGATGGGAAAGCGTTGCGTTGGAGAAATCACATCCAATATAAAGACCTGGATGTGAATCACTCATGTTACCTCGTACTGCCCGCTGCCTGGGCTGTGGTCAATATGAAGAAACATAGGCCTACGTTTATAATCACAATAGTTTGTCTGAATCCATTCTATCATGTCATGTTATGGTTCAAACTTTCAGATCTATTCTATATGTCATGTTATGGTTTAAAGTGTAAGATCTATTCTATATGTCATGTTATGGTTTAAAGTGTAAGATCTATTCTATATGTCATGTTATGGTTTAAACTGTAAGATCTATTCTATATGTCATGTTATGGTATAAACTGTAAGATCTATTCTATATGTCATGTTATGGTTTAAACTTTAATATCTATTCTATATGTCATGTTATGGTATAAACTGTAAGATCTATTCTATAGACCCCTTAACAGACGACGTCATACTGGCTGCGTGCAGCCAGTATGCGCGCAACGAAACCCATTATATCAGGTCTCGTTAGGACGCGTCTCACTAGCCAACACACACAAGAGGGGGTTGGGGTGTGCTGAAACCAGTGCACCCCGAAACAGGTTGGGAATTGATTGCGTGAAACAATCACCTGTGCGTCCAGGCTCAATGTTAGTAAACAAATAATTGGTCTATATGTCATGTTATGGTTTAAACTTTAAGATCTATTCTATATGTCATGTTATGGTTTAAACTTTAAGATCTATTCTATATGTCATGTTATGGTTTAAACTTTAAGATCTATTCTATATGTCATGTTATGGTTTAAACTTTAAGATATATTCTATATGTCATGTTATGGTTTAAACTTTAAGATCTATTCTATATGTCATGTTATGGTTTAAACTTTAAGATCTATTCTATATGTCATGTTATGGTTTAAACTTTAAGATATATTCTATATGTCATGTTATGGTTTAAACTTTAAGATATATTCTATATGTCATGTTATGGTTTAAACTTTAAGATATATTCTATATGTCATGTTATGGTTTAAACTTTAAGATATATTCTATATGTCATGTTATGGTTTAAACTTTAAGATCTATTCTATATGTCATGTTATGGTTTAAACTTTAAGATATATTCTATATGTCATGTTATGGTTTAAACTTTAAGATATATTCTATATGTCATGTTATGGTTTAAACTTTAAGGTATATTCTATATGTCATGTTATGGTTTAAACTTTAAGATATATTCTATATGTCATGTTATGGTTTAAACTTTAAGGTATATTCTATATGTCATGTTATGGTTTAAACTTTAAGGTATATTCTATATGTCATGTTATGGTTTAAACTTTAAGGTATATTCTATATGTCATGTTATGGTTTAAACTTTAAGGTCTATTCTATATGTCATGTTATGGTTTAAACTTTAAGGTCAGCTGCTCAGCTTCATTCAGACGCTCTGACCTGTGCTGTGGCTGTAGTGACAGCTGATTGATTGACAGCTGATTTATTTGACATACATCTGGAATGATGTAATTAATGATGTGGGAGCAGGTGTGTCAGATTCCAATAGTATAAACAATTTAAATGGCTTTCATATGATCTTCTGGATCTGACTAATAGTTGCTTATCGTGAACACAATACGCTACAAATTAATTAATATTTACATTTATTTAGATAAAAAAAAAATATATATATATTTTCGGGTCCCGTCGAGCTCGGGCTGAAATCTTAAACTCTAGTCTGCTGTATCTAATCTAATCTACATGTACCTGTCTGTCTGTCTGTCTGTCTGTCTGTCTGTCTGTCTGTCTGTCTGTCTGTCTGTCTGTCTGTCTGTCTGTCTGTCTGTCTGTCTGTCTGTCTGTCTGTCTCTCAGGTTCCCATTGAGCAGAAGAGAGACGGCACCACAGCGAACTCCCTGAATGCTGACCAGCCTAATGAGTGTGCACAGCAATAGACACACACTGCACGTGCACACCCACCAGCCCAGGGAGTGTGCACAGCAGTAGACGTGCACATACACAACAGGTTCTGTGCATGGCAGCCATATTGGACAGAAACCGGACCTCTTCCTTACTTCCTTCACAGGTTGTTACCAATGATACTAATGAAGGCTCTGTTCCATTTAGTGTAGCACAGTGGTTCTAATGAAGGCTCTGTTCCATTTAGTGTAACACAGTGGTTCTAATGAAGGCTCTGTTCCATTTAGTGTAACACAGTGGTTCTAATGAAGGCTCTGTTCCATTTAGTGTAACGCAGTGGTTCTAATGAAGGCTCTGTTCCATTTAGTGTAACACAGTGGTTCTAATGAAGGCTCTGTTCCATTTAGTGTAGCACAGTGGTTCTAATGAAGGCTCTGTTCCATTTAGTGTAGCACAGTGGTTCTAATGAAGGCTCTGTTCCATTTAGTGTAACACAGTGGTTCTCAGATCTTTTCAATGTCAAGGACCCTCATAACTCTGAGAGTGTACAAATGGAACCAAATGGACCCGTAAGGGTCCATTTGGTTCCATTTATACACTCTCAGAGTTACACACCCTTAAGGGTCCATGTGGAACCCCCTCAAGGGGGTCCCTGGACCACACTTTGAGACCCACTGGTGTAGCAGAGTGTGTCCAGTGAGTCAACACCCTGACTCTGTTTGACCAGAATGGAACAGAGCCTTCATTAGTATCATTGTAACAACCAGAATGGAACAGAGCCTTCATTAGTGTCATTGTAACAACCAGAATGGAACAGAGCCTTCATTAGTGTCATTGTAACAACCAGAATGGAACAGAGCCTTCATTAGTATCACTGTAACAACCAGAATGGAACAGAGCCTTCATTAGTATCATTGTAACAACCAGAATGGAACAGAGCCTTCATTGGTATCATTGTAACAACCAGAATGGAACAGAGCCTTCATTAGTAGCATTGTAACAACCAGAATGGAACAGAGCCTTCATTGGTATCATTGTAACAACCAGAATGGAACAGAGCCTTCATTAGTGTCATTGTAACAACCAGAATGGAACAGAGCCTTCATTGGTATCATTGTAACAACCAGAATGGAACAGAGCCTTCATTAGTGTCATTGTAACAACCAGAATGGAACAGAGCCTTCATTGGTATCATTGTAACAACCAGAATGGAACAGAGCCTTCATTAGTATCATTGTAACAACCAGAATGGAACAGAGCCTTCATTGGTATCATTGTAACAACCAGAATGGAACAGAGCCTTCATTAGTAGCATTGTAACAACCAGAATGGAACAGAGCCTTCATTGGTATCATTGTAACAACCAGAATGGAACAGAGCCTTCATTAGTATCATTGTAACAACCAGAATGGAACAGAGCCTTCATTAGTATCATTGTAACAACCAGAATGGAACACAGCCTTCATTAGTATCATTGGTAACAACCTGTGAAGGAAGTAAGGAAGAGGCCCGGTTTCTTTCCAATATGTCTGCTGTGCATAGAGCCAGTTAGACAGAGTCTCTGTTCTGGGCTGAACAGGAGACAGCGGAGAAGCAGGGAAATGGTTTAGTTTTTGCACTTTGTTTAAAACATGAACGTTTTGGAGTTTGTTTTTATTTTGCTTTGTAATTTTTTTTACCCTTTTTTCAATTCATTGTTTTGCCAATTAATTCCTCATCACACACACATGTGTGTGTGATGTCACTGCTGTCCTATCCTACTGACTCACCTGCCAGTGAGGAGCCTCCACCGGAAGGATCGTACTGTTTTGTCCTACTGACAAACCAGCCTTTGAGGAGCCTTCACTCCTCTTCGTCTAAACCAGGGGTCTTCAACAGGGGGTCCGGGACCCCTAGGGGGTCCTCAGAGCAACTATAGGGGGTCCGCCAAATCTTTGTGTGATAGGATTTAGTTTTTTTACATTAACCACTTGAACCCTAGAATTCCTTTTCTGAGGGGAACAGTAGCCGAAAATAGCAGCGCGAGGCGTTGAGAGTTTGTAGATCGGCTATTTTTGGCAAAGAGGCTATAGGTGTAGAGGGAAAAAAGCATACTAAGTAAAAAAAAAACTTTAATCTGAAACACAATTTTATACAATATAGAGTATAGGGGGTCCCTGCTTCATCTCTCTCTCAGCTAGGGGGTCCTTGGCCTGAAAACATTGAAGACCCCTGGCCTAAGCTATAGACGCTGGACAAAGCCTGATGGATGCTTCACGGTGGATTTGAACCCACGACCTCCACGGTGGTGATCAGGCTCTTTACCGCTGCACCGCCCGAGACAGACACGTTTACGAGACGTGATTGGTGCGTTTGATGAGCAGAAGCTCGTTGATTGGTTGGTTTTGTTGATCAGACTGATGACTAGAGGCCAATAATATATTTGTTTTAAGGGAGAAGTTAGTTTTTTTATTCCAGTGTTTCTGTCTCTAAGACAGAGATCTGTAACAACAGGTTTAGAGATCAAAGTGTCCTTAATCCATAAAACACTGTGTTTTATATTTATAAGACATTGTACAGTTTGTTGGGGGTAACTCATTTATTAATGCTGTTACTGTAATCTGATTACTAACGCCTTAGTTTTGTAATTAGAGTACTCTGTTACATAGTTACTATTTTCCAAAATAATGGCGTTACTTGGTTACGTTTCAGAGCTGTTTTATATCTCTGTTCTTTCTGTTACCACAAAGGAAAAGGAAAGGTTTTCTGATAAATGAAACGAGCTCCTCTCTGTCAGCAGAGACTCGCACGGACGGATGTTACACGAAAATCGGTGACCGACGCCTTGCAGGCTGTGGCGATTGCGTAATCATTCTATTCAATAGGTCACCATTTTTGGTGTGACACAGGGCAGACGGTATTACCGCTCTTGTTTTTATTACATTAATGTGTTGCAGCTGTGTGACATGGCAGAGGTTGAGACAGGTTTAGTACGCTCATAGAACTATTCACATTATTGTTGTGTTTCTTGGTGAAAGGAGGAGAAGGTCCACAACACTGGTGGTCTCTCCGCTCCGCTAGGCTGCTGTCTGGGTTTGATGTTTATACCTCACAGAGAGGTTTTAACGCAAAAGTAATCTAATAAATTACTTTTCTCAGAAGGTAATCCTGTAACTAAATGGAATACTTTTATAATGGCAGTAATCCTGTATCGTAACAAGTTACTTTTAGAAGTAACGTTACCAACACTGTTCACATCTCAACATCAGTCTGTTTGTTCCCAGGAATGTTAACCCTTCGTTTACCTACACTCTTAAAGAAAAAAACAGGAAAGCATCTTTGTCATTTTAGATGTTAGCTATAATCTAGCTATAATCTAGCTATAATGTAGCTATAATCTAGCTATAATCTAGCTATAATCTAGCTATAATCTAGCTATAGCACATTGGTTGGCTATTCAAAAATAGCAGATCTACAAGCTCATAGCGTGTCACTTCGTGCCGCGCTATGAGCTTGTAGATCTGCTATTTCTTATTTTTTTAATTTTTGTGAAAATGTGTGCACATCTTTGAATATATGTATTTTAAAGAGAGAAGTCTTAAAGACTCAAATCTTTGTTCCTGGGGGTCCCTGGAACAAAATATTTTCAGATGGGGGTCTGTGGGACAAATACATATATTTGTGGGGGTCTTTGACATGAAAAGGTTTGAGCACCACTGATATAGAAACATGTTTTTACATAAAACTGTTGGATTTAGAAAACATTTATAGAATCAGCCTCAGGTGTTAAAGGGTTAAAGGTTCACTCTGTCTCTGTAATAGACTACATGTAATAGACTACTGTGCAGATTTACTGTAAATCAATGTAATAGACTACTGTGCAGATTTACTGTAAATCAATGTAATAGACTACTGTGCAAATTTACTGTAAATCAAAGTGTTATTAAATGACTCTTTGTATTTGTTTTGTTTTTATAAACAAACCATTTATTGCATTTTTCATGTATTTTTGAACAACGTTTCTGATGTCATCAAATCTAAATGTTTTCTGTCTGGTTTTGTCAACAAATGAGTCTGTCTGTCTGTCTGTCTGTCTGTCTGTGTCCTTTTCGTGCCCATATGTAAGTCCTTGCAGTTAAAGTGGAGTTTTGATGTTCTCCCTTCTTCTTCTTCGAGTCCATAGCAATCTTAGATGTCGTTCTGCCAGTATCGGGCACAGGCCACGCAATCTAATGTTCTCCCTGTGTCTCCTAGTGTAGGTATTAGGTATGTAACGATTCACTCAACTCAGTCACCATATGATTTGAATCATGATTTGAGGTTCACGATACCATTTCTCAAGATTTTTTAAACTACATTTATTTTCCAGACAAATGACAAAAGACAAAAAAAAATCTTACACAAATTTTCTTCTCTTTTATTATTATTATATATATATTTTTATAATACTGTGTTTTCTCTCTTATTCTCTTTTCAATACAGTAGCAAATGACTGAAAACTCTTCATCAATTCTCTTGCAAAGATCCTGTATTTTCTTTTGCACATGTCAGTGACATCACTGACGAATCCTTGGTATTATGATCCTAGCCTTTCAACGTGTCGGTGTTTACCAGCGCCGTCACCGGCCTGGACCGCTTCCATCCAAAGTAGCCTGACGGCGCGTTGTGGGTTCGAGTCCCGATCCCGACGTCCTTTGCTGCTTGTCTTTCACTATTTACTGTCAACCTACTGTCCTGTTAATAAAGCCCCCCCCCCCCCCCCCCCAAAAAAATCTTACAAAAAAAAAGAAAACGTCACCATCATAGCATAATGTTCCTCTTCATGAAAGCACATTAAAATATTAAACTAGTTTATCAGCTAGAAACTTCATCTCCTCTTGTCCTCACGTAACCCTAACCTGACTCCGTCAGAAGGAAGAAGCTTGCTTCATCTGGGAGCTCGTTAGAACCATAGATATATATAAAGGCTAGATGACTCACCCGCGCTGCTGGCCAATGGAGTACGACGTCGCCACATGGCGGCCATCTTGGGACGGTCATTCATAACATTATGTCTATGGTGCATATACTTTGAAATAACCATAGCGTGCTCAATTTTCATCCGATTTTCAAACGGTTTGGTGTTTTGTAAACACCAAAGATGTAGTTATGATATTATTGTATTTAAAAAAAAAACATGATTATAATTATAAGTATGCAGTATCATAACTACATCTTTGGTGTTTACAAAACACCAAACCGTTTGAAAATCGGATGAAAATTGAGCACGCTATGGTTATTTCAAAGTATATGCACCATAGACATAATGTTATGAGTGACCGTCGCAAGATGGCCGCGGTTGAGCTACGCTTGCGCCGCCCCTTGAGCCATCTAGCCTTTATATATATCTATGGTTAGAACAGTCCATGAAGGGGCGGTGATTAGAGTAAATAGAACAACTTAACCCTTTAAGACCGGGAACGCATCAATGATACTAATGAAGGCTCTGTTCTGCTCAAACAGAGTCAGGGTGTTGACTCACTGGAAACACTCTGTGTGGTCCAGGGACCCTCATGGGTCCTTAAGGGGGTTCCACATGGACCCTTACGGGTGTGTATTAACTCTGAGAGTTATGGGGTTCCTTGACATTAAACAGTTTGAAAACCACTGTGTTACACTAAATGGAACAGAGCCTTCATTAGAACCACTGTGTTACACTAAATGTAACAGAGCCTTCATTAGTATCATTGGTAACACCTGTGAAGGAAGTAAGGAAGAGGCCCGGTTTCTGTCCAATATGTCTGCCGTGCACAGAGCCTGTTAGAAAGGATTCATTCATTTAACAGCTTACATGTTCTATAATTGTCTCCGCCAGGCCGAAAGGCATGGCGAGAGAGTATGTTTTACCCCCTGTCCGTCCGTCCGTGTGTCCGTGTGTCCGTCCGTCATTCGATCTGTCTGTGTACAGCTAATCTCCGGCACCGTTGGCTTGCTCGCAGCCAAACTGTGCACACACAGTCCCTGGATACCAGAGCAGAACCTCTGCCCCAAATTTTTCACAGGGGCCTGTTATAGCGCCACCAGGAGGCCGATTTGTGCAAAACACATTTTTTGACAGTACTCCTACAGATTTTGTCCAAAAATCCCACAAATCGGTACACAGTATCTCTACAGTCATTAAACGAAACGGGTCTTTCAGATTTCTCATATTCCATCCTGATTGGCTAAAAATGTCTTCCAAAGTTTGCAGGAGTGCTCCGTTTTGAACAAAATGCCTCAAATCATGAACACAGCATGCACTTTCCGAGAAATTTTGCAAGCACATTCCCATTAGGCCGAGGAAGAACTACCATTTGAACATTTTTAAATCAGCCTCATGGTGGCGCTATAACAGGCCGATTCGTGTTTTTACCTATAATTGCACCGATCTGTGTAAAACTTTGTATGCACACTCCCTAGAGGTCAAGGAAAAACCTTTGCCCTGCATTTTTCACATCTGCCTTTTATAGCGCCACCAGGAGGCCGACTTGTGTAAAACACATTTTTTTATACTACTCCTTCCAATTGTATCCAAATTTCACGCAAATCGGTACACATGATCTCTATAGTCATGTGATCACGACGGATGTGTTTGATTTTTCATACTCCATACTGATTGGCTAAGATTGACATCTAAAGTTTGCATTATTGGCTTGTTTTGAACAAAATTCTGCAAATCATGAACGCACCGTCCAATTGCGCTCAAACTTTGCACGCACATTCACACTATGTTGAGGAACAAATGCCACCCTTTTAACATTGGCCTGTTATAGCGCCACCAACAGGTCTAATTCAGCAAAACACATGTTTTTGACAAAATGCCTCAAATCATGAATGCAGTCAGTGTCCGATTGTCGTGCAAGGCCTAAGAAGAAATGGCACCCTTTTCACGTTGGCCTATTATAGCGCCACCAGGAGGCCACAGTAGCCTACCTGACCTGGCGGAGACCTGTGCTCCGAGGAGCACTTTTTCTAGTTATGCATTCATTTACATGTTCTTTATAATTATGCATTAATTTACATGTTATATAATTATGCATTAATTTACATGTTCTATAATTATGCATAAATTTACATGTTCTATAATTATGCATTCATTTATAGTTTGATAATGTCATTGTGACACTCGCTGGCACTGTAGCTGTGTAGTTTAGTTTATGTTGTTGTTGTTGTTGTTGTGCCAACCTGCTGTTTGTGTGTTGGTTGTTAGCAGAAGAAATACAAGAACACTCGTCCCAAAACACACTCACCCCCGGGTCAAATCCACCGACCTCAGACAGGTACGTAACCTCAGTAAAACTATGTCTAAACCTAACCTTATTCCTAAACGTAACCTCAGTAAAACTATGTCTAAACCTAACCTTATTCCTAACCTTAACCTCAGTAAAACTATGTCTAAACCTAACCTTATTCCTAACCTTAACCTCAGTAAAACTATGTCTAAACCTAACCTTATTCCTAACCTTAACCTCAGTAAAACTATGTCTAAACCTAACCTTATTCCTAACCTTAACCTCAGTAAAACTATGTCTAAACCTAACCTTATTCCTAAACTTAACCTCTGTAAAACTATGTCTAAACCTAACCTTATTCCCAACCCTAACCTCAGTAAAACTATGCCTAAACTTGACTTTATTCCTAAACTTAACCTCAGTAAAACTATGCCTAAACCTGACCTTATTCCTAATCTTAACCTCAGTAAAACTATGTCTAAACCTAACCTTATTCCTAACCCTAACCTCAGTAAAACTATGTCTAAACCTAACCTTATTCCTAAACTTAACCTCAGTAAAACTATGCCTAAACCTAACCTTATTCCTAACCCTAACCTCAGTAAAACTATGCCTAAACCTGACCTTATTCCTAAACTTAACCTCAGTAAAACTATGTCTAAACCTAACATTATTCCTAACCTTAACCTCAGTAAAACTATGCCTAAACCTAACCTTAACCTCAGTAAAACTATGCCTAAACCTAATCTTATTACTAACCTTAACCTCAGTAAACTATGTCTAAACCTAACCTTATTCCTAACCTTAACCTCAGTAAAACTATGTCTAAACCTAACCTTATTCCTAAACTTAACCTCAGTAAAACTATGCCTAAACCTAATCTTATTACTAACCTTAACCTCAGTAAACTATGTCTAAACCTAAACTTATTCCTAATCTTAATCCAAATATTATACTTTTACTCCACTACAATTATTGGAAAATTTGAGTTACTAGTTACGTTTATTATTATTACAAAACCTACATTAACCACTTCAGCCCTATATACATTTCGGCCATTTGAAAATAGACGATCTACAAGCTCAATACAATATTAAGGGGTCCTTGGGGTTGGGGGGGTTCCAGGGGGTCCTCAGCAAAATGTGTTAATACAACATCACAATCATTTTAACCACTTTATCCAATTACACATTGGCTATTCAAAAAATAGCAGATCTACAAGCTCACAGCGCTGCAAGCTTGTACATCTGCTATTTATTTATTTATTGAAAATGGCAAAAATATATTTTGTTGAGGTACCTCAAAATGTTACGGTATTTTTTTTTTACTTCACTGGAGCATTTCCAATTTTCAATACTTTTACTTCTACTCCATTACAGAGGCAAATATTGTACTTTTACAACAAACAAACTAACTAACTAACTAACCAACCAACTAAACAACTAAATTAAAACACAACATAATCATTAATATTCACTCAGAAAAGGACGAGGGCTCAGTGTCGCCCTCCTGTGGTTCATCATTACCTCCACACTCTGTGCGTTAAGTTGCATTGATTGATGCAAAATGCATTAAAATGTGGATGATGGCGCCCTCTGGCGGCTGATCTACCAAGTCTATGTAATAAAGCTCTGGTTTTATTTATTGTTATTTTAGCTTCATAATAACTTGGGTTTTTATTCTTGTACAAGATTGGAGATTATTTTACACAACTGTTGGATTTATTGAAATAAAGAACAGTTTTATAACAAATGCAGGACGTTTTACTTCATTTTAGAAGCTAGCAGGCTAACAGGCTAACAGGCTAGCAGGCTAACAGGCTACCGGATGTAAACACAGTGAGTCAAGTCAAAGGTTCTGTCAAAAGCGAGTAGTCTTCTGGTCACTTCCGGAGGGTTTTCAAAATAAAATCATGCTCTGCGCGTCAAGTTATGCGTCAAAAGTCTGACGTCACGCAAGCATTTCCGCTTTTGCGCAGTTTGCTTTAGCTTTAGCTACAGTTATCTTTATTTTACCTTCATATCTATTATCAGGTGTTATGTGTTTTATTGTTGCACTATAAAGGACAGAAGGTTATGTAACTCAACTGTCGATTGCAAAAAAAATAAGTTTTACAACAAATACAGGACTTGTTTTTACATCATTTGAGAAGCTAGCTAGCTACAAGCTAGCTACATTTTAGAAGCTAGTTGGCTAGCAGGCTAACAGGCTAACAGGCTACCGGAGGTCTTTAAGATACACCACAACATTGGGATCCCCCTGTATTT
>NC_139957.1:47598067-47673067 GCF_963454915.1 Gymnoscopelus microlampas | reverse complement strand
TGCCTGCCTGTCTGTCTGTCTGTCTGTCTGTCTGTCTGCCTTATCTGCATGATGCACTAGGGGAGCACTGTGGCTGCCGTCCAGCAGCGCTGAGAGACACGCTGGCGAGACAGACAGGCTGGAGAGATAGACTAGCTGGTGAGATAGACAGGCTGGGTCTCCGTCTATGCAGCTTGATTGATGGTAAACAACCTAACTTACATTGTAGTCTCACAACAGACCATGTTGCTCAAGTTGTTTTATTGTCACATCTAAACCACTAGATTAAGACTTTGTCATCAAAATGTGATGGATTCTCCAAACAACTGCTGACTGCTGTCAATCACGAGTGCGGCACACATCTGTGACACGCCCACAGGCAGACACGCCCACAGGCAGACACGCCCACAGGTGTGAAGCTGTGAACGGAGCAGGTATTTTCAGCCGTGACTAAAACAAAAAAACACCTCAATCATCTGTGTTTCTATACCGTAAAGGTTATTAATAATAATTTAAAATAATAATAATAATAATTATTATTATTATCATTAAACTCCAACATAAAGGTTTACTTTCTCTCATCCATCTAGTAATGATACTGCGTTCCTTTAAATGCTGTCATGTCTTCATTATCTACTCTCTCATCATGTTCTCTTCTGTTTTCAATCTCAAGTGTATTTTTATGTGTTGTTCCATGGACACACCTTCCATCACACCACATACACATGGTCTACATACTTTGTCACCATCATAGATCCTCTTCATGAAACCACAACTATTTAAACTAGTTCAACAGGTAGAGACTTAATCTCCTCTTGTCCTCACATAACCCTGTCCTCTGGATTAAGAGCGTCTGCTAAATGCTTACATTTAATTATTCTCTGAAAAGCCTGTAATCTGTATGATATCCATTTGACCTATAACCCCGATAGTGGGGTCCGGGGACCCTCAGGGGTCCTTGAGGGGGTTCCAGGGGGTTCCCAGCAAAATGTCTTAGTTTAATAATAATAATAATAATAAATCTGTATTCATAACACACTTTAAATGCTTTAAATCACAAAGTGCTACAGGGTATAAACTGCCATGCTGTGGATGCACTGATGAGTCATAAAGGAGTATAACATCAAAACAGTGGTGGAAAGTACAGTAACTAAGTACATTTACTTAAGTACTGTACATAAGTACAATTTTGAGGTATGTGTACTTTACTTGAGTATTTACAATTTCCAATACTTATACTGCACTACATCTCAGAGCCAAATATTGTACTTTTACGTCTCTACAATTATTTGAAAACTTTAGTTACTTTGCACCCACACAACCATGATAAGTTGATGTTTAATGCTGATAACACAACCGTGTGTGTGTGTGTGTGTGTGTGTGTGTGTGTGTGTGTGTGTGTGTGTGTGTGTGTGTGTGTGTGTGTGTGTGTGTGTGTGTGTGTGTGTGTGTGTGTGTGTGTGTGTGTGTGTGTGTGTGTGTGTGTGTGTGTGTGTGTGTGCGCGTGTGCGCGCGCGCGTGTGTATATGTATGCTTAGTTCAACTTTGAGAGGGGTGTGTGTGTGTGTGTGTGTGTGTGTGTGTGTGTGTGTGTGTGTGTGTGTGTGTGTGTGTGTGTGTGTGTGTGTGTGTGTGTGAGATGAAGTTTCTACCTGATAAACTAGTTTAAATAGCTGTGGTTTCATGAAGAGGAACATTATGCTATGATGGTGACAAAGTATGTAGACCATGTGATGTAAGGTGTGTTTGTGGGACAGTGGAAAAGTACACTTGTTGATGAGAGAGTAGATAATGAAGACATGACAGCATTTAAAGGAATGCTGTATCATTAGTTGGATGACAGGTTCTCCTGACAGTAAAACTATCTATCACCTTCATAACCCGGCTAATCAGTGGGTTTTGGCCCACGTTGTCATCACCTATGCCAACGTGATACGTCAAAATGGCTGCCAAGTAAACCTTTAGGGTGGTGAACGCTCGTCCTCTATCCATCAGGTCCTGTAGAAAGGACAGGATGGCTGTCAGGGCCGTCAGATAGGAGACGGTGTGAGCTTCCACGCACCAGATCTCAAACCTGCGCCATTTCCCACCTAGCATAGACGCTACGGGTGGACAGGGCTCTGGCATTCTGTATAGTCGCGATGACGTTCTGAGGCAGCCCTCCGGTGCTCAGATTAATCCCCCTAGGCCACGTCCCCTGGGCGTGGGTGGGGGGTACCCGACCACTACCGACAGACGTGGTCCCAGGGCTGTTGGTACCAAGCCCCCCAACGACCCCCCCCCCCGCGAATATTCGCACACGGGAGAGGGAAGGAATAGCGGGGGAAAGGCATGCAGCAGATTCCTGGGCCGCTGGTGTTGCATTGCGCACCGGGCCTGCAGAGCTGCTCCCCACACTAGACCGTAGGAGACTAGGAGAGACATCTCACGTTGGCTCCTGAGTCAAACGGTTCTGTCTGAGGTCGCCCAAACGAGCCCCGGGCAGCCTCGTCACGCCTGGGCGTAGGAACCATCTCTGATGATGACCCCCCCTGGACAATTGGTCCACCATCCCGGTCCGGGATCCAGTCACGTACGGTGCTGTGAGAGACAGCGACGGTGGTGTGTTCCAGATAATCAGTCTGTGTGCACACACGTGCGGGACTGAACATGGTACCGTGTGTTGTAGGTGGCCCCCCGCCCCTGCAGGTCGGCAACCACGGTGGCTGCCTCGTCAAAGGCGAGCCAGGCCACCGGGGCCCCTACCAGGGGGAGTCTGGTCTCGGTGGTGGAGGTGACACCAACCTGTAGCGTGAGCCGCTGTAGCGTCCTCCCATCCTTGGAGGGGCGGTTACTGCTGGCACTCCATGAGTCAGTATCCACGAATGTGGAGACATGTTGAGTGTCTGGTTGAGTTGGGGAGATATCAATGGACGTACACCTAGCGTCTGCATACCCTTACCGCAGCACCTACCCCCATCCGCTGTGTGGAGACTGGGGGTCTCTGCGTGTGAGGGAGGGGAGGTTATACCTGTCTGTGTCCCACCCGGTCTGACGCTGTAGCGTCCTCTGGTGGTCACACAGTGTTTGGGTCAGAGATCCTGTCATGACAAAATACATCTGTGCTTTTCTCATGGTTTTTATTCATCCTGCTGCCCTGAGATGTGTCTCTGTCTCTGGGGACAGCAGGTTCATTGTCTATGTGTTCTGGGTGTTCAAACACAGTACATTTAGCAGCATCACTGAAATAATCAGGCGGTGATAACGTAGAACATTTATTTGACATTACGGCAGGTGCTTCATTATTACATAGATGTAATGGTTGAATGTGTGTCCTGGCCGCATGGCCTGATGGAGGAGCGTGTGACCCGTGTGCATCCCGCTCGACCCGGCTCCCAGAACATGGGAGAACACGGGAGGCGCCGTCGTCCACCACCACGCCTCCCTCTCTCTCTCTCTCTCTCTCTCTCTCTCTCTCTCTCTCTCTCTCTCTCTCTCTCTCTCTCTCTCTACCTGTGGATCCTCCCCTTCAGGTGTGTGTCTCTCTCTCTTGCCTTCTCTCTCTCTCTCTCTCTCCATCAGTCAGTGTCTCTCTCTCTCTCTCTCTCTCTCTCTCTCTCTCTCTCTCTCTCACAGAGACGTAAGGAGACATTTTATCTTCACAGAAAAGCAGAGAGAGGAAATGGTAGAAACTTCTGAGTGAGTGAGTGAGTAGAAAGAAAACCTCTTTCAAATGTTGTTTAAAACCATGTATAAAGATATTAATAATAACAATAATAATAGGCTAGTAATATTATTATTTCTATTCAGTAGAACTTAGCTGTGCATGTGAGCTGTGTCCGTGTGCATTATTTCACATGAATGTTTTGTCAGGTGAATCATATTCAGCTCAACTTAAAGAGACTTTATTTATAAAATGAATTCAGGTATTGAATGAATACAGAATGATTGACAGAACAGAGTCTGATCAGATCCTTATGATCACATCCTGCCTGATAGAAGAGCTGTGAGAGTTTATTATTATTTTATTTAGGTTATTCTGTTATATGTGTTATATTAGGTTTGTGCATATTCTTTTACATTGTATTTGCATATTCTGTATATATTTACTTTGTTCATTTCTGATCTGGTGGAATTATGACAAGCTGCCGTACATAATGGATGTGCTTAAATGCACTCGCCTATTAGTTTGTATTGTCCAGTGTGTTCAGAGCTGTGTTTCCTAACCCTAACACTATTAGTTTGTATTGTCCAGTGTGTGGTCAGAGCTATGTTTCCTAACACTATTAGTTTGTATTGTCCAGTGTGTTCAGAGCTGTGTTTCCTAACCCTAACACTATTAGTTTGTTTTGTCCAGTGTGTGGTCAGAGCTGTGTTTCCTAACCCTAACACTATTAGTTTGTATTGTCCAGTGTGTGTTCAGAGCTGTGTTTCCTAACCCTAACACTATTAGTTTGTATTGTCCAGTGTGTTCAGAGCTGTGTTTCCTAACACTATTAGTTTGTATTGTCCAGTGTGTTCAGAGCTGTGTTTCCTAACCCTAACCCACTATGGTGGAGGTGTTAACGTGCGTCTCAGTGACCAATGAGGCGTCTATGTCTTTATGTCTATGATGGTAACCTTAGATTTAACCTTACAACGCTATGAACTGTGGGTAATTCCAGTGGTGTAAAGTAACTAAGTACATTTACTCAAGTACTGTACTTAAGCATGCTTTTGAGGATTTTTTAATCTACTGGAGTGCTTCCAATTTTCAGTACTTTTACTTCTACTCCACTACATCTCAGAGGCAAATATTGTACTTTTACCCCACTACAATTATTTGAAAGCTTTAGTTACTAGTGACGTTGTAGATTTTGGTTATTATTTCAAAACATACATTAACCACTTCAGCCCTATATACATTTCGGGCATTTGAAAATAGCCGATCTACAAGCTCACAATGCGTCGCGATGCGACGCATTGTGAGCTTGTAGATCGTCGATTTTCAAAAGATTTTTATACATTTGAAAGCTTGAATTTTATACTTTTGTACTTTTATTCAAGTGCATTTTTAAATCCGGACTTTTACTTGTAACAGAGTATTTCTACATTGCAGTATTGATACTTTTATCTACGTAAAACATTTGAGTACTTTTTCCACCAGTGGGTAATTCCCTCAGGTAAAGTGTGCATCGATGCAGATTTACATAAAGGCTTCATAAAGAGCTCTGACAGAGTGCTCACTGACTGAACATTTTAAATGAGACCGTCCTTAAACCAGGGGTGATGCAACTTTGATGATGCAGAGGGACATTATATATTTACACACTCACTACAGAGGGACACATATACTGTATACAGGTCCATTTGGTTCCATGTGTACACTCTCAGAGTTAAGGAGCAGCTTGAAATGAAACAGAACAGTGTGAGAATCACTGATATAAACGTATATGATACTTACATAATGCCTGATATATACATCTATATAATCGCTCCATATTCACTGTAACCATACATGTGTCTGGATGATTCATTACAGTCCTTTCAATCTGTTTTTATCTTCTTTCTTTTAGGAAAAAAATAGGAACAGTAAACCTGCAGAGATGGCCTCACATTCAGGTTAACCAGTCAATGATTGATATGATAATATTGTCCCGAATATTTACCATTTTAAATGAATTTGAGATAATGTATGAATATTCATCTTGTATTTCCAGGCCTCAGTAAAACACCCTCAGAGATGAGAATTATACTTCTGGGATATAAAACATCAGGGATGAGTTCATCAGGAAACACCATCCTGGGTTCAGAGCAGTTTAGTTTAGAGAGAACAGGTCAGTGTGAGAAGAGACAGGGAGACGTAGGAGGACGACAGGTCACTGTGGTCAACACTCCAGGATGGTATTATAATGCCTCTCTAAAGGAAACATCTGAGCTGATCAAACAGGAGATAGTTCTCAGTGCATCTCTGTGTCCTCCAGGACCACATGCTCTCCTCCTGGTTATAAGAGCAGACACCTCACGTACAGCTGATAGGTATAAAAAAATGGAGGAACATGTTCTGCTTCTCAGTCAGACAGTGTGGAGTCACACTATGATACTGTTCTCCTTCGGAGACCTTCTAGGAGGTAAATCCATTGAGCAGCACATTAAGAGTGAAGGTGAGGGCCTACAGAGGCTTGTAAAGTTATGTGGGAACAGATACCATGTCTTCAACAATAAGAACAGGGGTGATGACACTCAGGTCACACAGCTGTTGGACAAGATACAGGAGGTGGCAGGAGAAAAGGGAGGCTGTTTTGAGATAGACAGAAGAGTGTTAGAGGAGACTGTGAAGAAAAGGAGAACACAGGATGAGGGAGCAGCACGACGACAGATGAAGGTGAAGGAACAACGAGAGAGCATCAGGTCAATGATGGGTATGTAATTATTTACATATAAATCACATCTGTCACTAACACACTTCTCAGGTACACAGACACAGCTTTTAACCCATTAAGACCTGGAACGCATCTGTGTCACTTTAGATTTCTTTGGCTATTCAAAAATAGCATATCTACAAGCTCATAGCGCGGCACCGAGAGCCGCGCTACGAGCTTGTAGATCTGCTATTTTTGAAGGGTTAACCCATTAAGACCGGGAACGCATCTGTGTAACCACTTTATTATTTTATACTTTGGGCTATTCAAAAATAGCAGATATACAAGTTCATAGCGCGGCACCGAGTGCCATGAGCTTGTAGATCTGCTTCTTTTTTTTTAAATCGTGGGAAATTTGTGCAAATCTTTGAATGTATTTATTTCTAAAGCGAACATTTGTAAATCTTTGCTTCTGCTGGGGGTCCCTGGAACAAATTATTTTCAGATGGGAGTCCGCAGCCAAATACATATTATTTTGGGAGGTGCTTGACATGAACAAGTTTGATAGGATTTAGAAGACATTTGTAGAATCCCCCAGAAGCAAATATTTGAGTTAAAACAAGTTCGCTTTTAAAAATGTATATTCAAAGATTTGCAAAAATGTCCACGATTTTTCAAAAACAGCAGATCTACAAGCTCAAAGCGCGGCACTCGGTGCCGCGCTATGAGCTTGTAGATCTGCTATTTTTGAATATAGCCCAAAGAAATCTAAAATGACACAGATGCGTTCCCGGATTCAATGGGTTAACCCATTAAGACCTGGAACCGAGTGCCGCGATACGAACTTGTAGATCTGCTTTTCTTGAAAAATCACCATTATTTTTAGCAAATCTTTGAATATATATATATATTTTTTTAAGCGAACATTTGTAACTCAAATCTTTGCTTCTAGGGGGGTCCTTGGAACCAAATATGTTGAGATGGGGGTCCGCGGCCAAATATATATCATCTTGGGGGTCCTTGACATGACAAAGTGTGAGAACCACTGATGTAGCAACATAGGTTTTTTCTAAAAAACTGATTTAGAAGACATTTTATAGAATCAAAGAAAAATTGGTAGCAAAGATTTGAGTTACAAATGTTCGCTTTAAAATATATATATTCAAAGATTTTCACAAAGCTCATAGCGTGGCACCGAGTGCCGCGCTATGAGCTTGTAGATCTGCTATTTTTGATTAACCAAAGAAAAATTGCAGAAATGCAAGCTCATACAAGCTCATAGCGCGGCACCGGTGCCGCGCTATGAGCTTGTATATCTGCTATTTTTGAATAGCCAAAGACATCTAAAATGACAGAGATGCATCCCCGGATTGAATGGGTTAAAAGTAGTTAAATTACACAGGTGTTAGTGATGCGCGGGTTGACCCGTAACCCGCGGGACCCGCGGGTCAACCCGCGGCGCGGGTGGGTCGAGTCAGAATTTCATAGGAAATTATGCGGGCTGCGCGTGAGCGGGTCAGCCGCTCTCACACGCAAAAAAAGAAATCACATGCTCTTGTTTTGTCTTTATTACTAATATGAATAAGAATAATAACAATAAAACAGTTTGAATATACTTGGGGATTATTTTCTAACCATGATTTTACAGAATAAAAAAAAATCGCGGGTCGCGGGGCGGGTTGAGCCATAGATTTATATATGGGTTCGCGGGGCGGGTTGAGGCGGGTTGGGTTCCGTCGCGGGGCGGGGCGGGTCATGAAAAAACCCGACCCGCGCATCACTAGCAGGTGTGGTTGATAAGGATACTTGTCTAATTGTTCCCTGTTCACACAGACACACACTGACCACTAACCAATCAAAGACATTCATCCATAATAAATGTAAATGAATAATGATAACAATTAAATAAAAAAATGAATGAATAACAAAAATAAAAAACACAATATTCAAAATAACAGAAGGAAGGCATAGTATAATAGTTATCACTGCTGGCGGACGTCCAAATCCGTTCCTTTGTTATTATCATTTTAAAAACATTTTAAAATTGTGAAAATATCCGATCTACAAGCACACAACGTGTTGAATTGCAACGTGTTTTGAGCTTGTAGATCTGCTATTTTCACTACTTTTGTGTGACAGTCTTGTATGAGAAGTAGGGCGTTCATTTAGAAAAAAAAATGAATTTGAAACATGGAGATACAAGGTTTCTGCCTGACAACATGATATACAATGTGTTTTATTTATTAAGGGAAGAAGTGCATTATGAATTAAATGCTTGAGCCCTATTTCAAATATAGTGGAAAAAGCAGATCTATAAGCTCAAACATGCCGTTATGCGGCACATTGTGAAATTGTAGATCTGTTTTTTTGTTTTGTCTTTTGAAATGTAAACATTTGAAAACATTAACAGAAACATGCATTGATATTAAAGACACTGCATTTAAAAATGTATCAATGAATTTGTACATCTGAACTATGAGTGAGAGACAACTCTGTTATTACTGTAGTTTACTGTAAGTCACTGCTTCATGTCAAGGACCCTCATATTGATATGGATTTGACCACAGACCCCCAATTGAAAACATGTTTTGCCAGGGACCCCCATAAGAGAAGATTTGTCATGATTTTTCTAAAACAGCAGATCTACAAGCTCACAATGTGTCGCATCGTGACACACTGTGAGCTTGTAGATCGGCTATTTTGAATACGTTTAAAATAACGGCTTAAGTGTTTAAACTGTTCCTCATTTTGCTGGGGACCTCTTGGACCCCCCTGAAGGACCCCTGGGGGTCCCCAGACCCCACTTTGAGAAGCACAGCAGTAAGTGATATACTGTAGGTCTATTGGGTGAATACACACTCAACAGGAATGGAATGGTTCTCAAAACACACAATGGTTTTATTTGTATCATTTTCATTTAACCCCTCTATACTTTGTCTCATGACACATAGTGAAAATAACTGATCTACACATTGTGAGCTTGTAGATCTGCTTTTTTTCCAGCATATTTGAAATAGGGCTTAAGTATTTAAAGGAGTAATTCACCCAAAACAATGACTTATTTTCTATCAATTACAATTACACCCCATGAAGCCTTGAGTTCATGCGATGTTTAAGTTTTTGTCTCATTCCTGAGACAATAATGTGATGATCGGTGCAGTCTCGGGTAGGCAGTGGTGTAAAGTAACTAAGTACATTTACTAAAGTACTGTACTTAAGTACATTTTGAGGTATGTTTTACTTTACTGGAGGATTTCCAATTGTCTATACTTTTACTTCTACTCCACTACATCTCAGAGGCAAATATTGTACTTTTACTCCACTACAATTATTTTTGAAACTTTAGTTACTTTGCACATATAAATTATTACATTATAAAACATACATTAACCACTTTAACCCTATTTTATACCTAGGCTATTTGAAAATAGCAGATCTACAAGCTCACAACGCGTCGCATCGCGACGCGTTGTGAGCTTGTAGATCTGCTATTTTCAAACATTGTAGTACTTTTACTTTTGGTGCTTTAAGTACATTTGGATACCAATAGTTTTGTACTCAAGTAAATTTTGAATTCCGGACTTTTACTTGTAACAGAGTACTTCTACAATGCAGTATTGATCCTTTTACTTAAGTAAAAAATGAGAGTACCTTTTCCACCATTGCCGGTAGGAGACTTATTGACCTGCATTTGAGAGACTGCCGGTCATCAAATTAATGTCTTAGAATGAGACAAAAACATTAAAATCTCCATGAATTCAAGGCTTCATGGGGTGTGTTATTCATAGAAAATAAGTCATTTTTTGGGTAAACTATTCCTTTAATTCATAATGTACTTTTTCCCTTCCTAGAAATGTAGTGGAGTCAAAAGTACAATATTTGTCTTTGAAATGTAGTGGAGTAAAATTCACAAGTATCAAAAACATGTCAATACTCAAGTTCAGATACAATTATATTGTTTTACTTAAGTACAGTACTCTACTCAGTAAATGTACTTTGTTACTGTCCATCATGTACACGCGCGCACACGCACACACACACACACACACACACACACACACACACACACACACACACACACACACACACACACACACACACACACACACACACACACACACACACACACACACACTAACAGATACATGTTTAACCCCATTAAGACCTGAAGCCGATTCTACAAAATGTCGTCTAAATCTCAACAGTTTTCATAAAAACGTATGTTTCTATATCAGTGGTTCTCAAACTTTTTCATATCAAGGACCCCAAAAATGATATGTATTTGGCCTCAGACCCCCACCTCAAAATATGTTGTTCCAGGGACCCCCAGAAGCAAAGATTTGAGTTAAAAATGTTTGCTTGAAAACAATACATATTCAAAGATTTGCACATATTTTCACGATTTTTCAAAAATAGCTGATCTACAAGCTCATAGCGCGGCACTCGGTGCCGCGCTATGAGCTTGTATATCTGCTATTTTTTAATAGCCAAAGTGTAAAATAATGCTTTTTAGCTCAAATCAAAACGGGACACACATGTGTTCCAGGTCTTAAAGGGTTAATGTGTTCTTTCTTATATTTCAGGTGATGACCTCCATCTGTCAGAGATGAGAATTATACTTCTGGGACATAAAGGTTCAGGGAAGAGTTCATCAGGAAACACCATCCTGGGTTCAGAGCAGTTTAGTTTAGAGAGAACAGATCAGTGTGAGAAGAGACAGGGAGACGTAGGAGGGAGACAGGTCACTGTGGTCAACACTCCAGGATGGTGGAAGGATGACCCTCTAAATGAAACACCTGAGCCCATCAGACAGCAGATAGCTCTTAGTGCATCTCTGTGTCCTCCTGGACCAGATGCTCTCCTCCTGGTTATGAGAGCAGACATCTCATGTACAGCTGATGAGTATAAAAACATGGAGGATCACATGCAGCTTCTCAGTGAGAGAGTGTGGAGTCACACTATGATACTGTTCACAGTGGGAGACAGTCTAGGAGGTAAATCCATTGGGCAGTGGATTGAGTGTGAAGGAGAGGGCCTACAGAGGCTTGTAGAGTTATGTGGGAACAGATACCATGTCTTCAACAATAGGAACAGGGGTGATGACACTCAGGTCACAGAGCTGTTGTTGAAGATAGAGGAGATGGACCACTATGGAACAGGACGTCCAGCAACACCTGACAGTGAGTATTTAACTGTTTGTCTTCTATTGAACATAATGCTAACATGCTAATGATTGTATGGGTTAACATTCAGGCCACAAGATGTAGCAACTAGTAGTGGACAAAGTACTCACTGCAGTATACTTGAGTCAAAGTAAATGTACTCATGGTCAAATATTACACTACAAGTGAAAGTTTCTCTGTCAAATTTGTACTTTCCCCCCAAAAGAAATACCAGAAATCTTCAAAACATATTAAAACAGTGAAAATCGCAGATGTGCAAGCTTGTAGATCTGCTATTTTCACTATATTTTACATTTGGCTTAAAGGAGTAGTTCACCCCCCCAAAAAATTACTTATTTTCTATCGATTACTCACCCCATGAAGCCTTGAATTATCACATTCCTGAGACAATAATTTGATTACTGTCTCCTACCGGCTAATGTATCCGGTAGGAGACACAAAGGAGACTCTTTCGGATATACACACGGTCATCAAATGATTGTGTCAGGAATGAGACAAAAACAAAACAAATCTCCATGAATACAAGGCTTCATGGGGTGAGTAACTGATAGAAAATCAGTCATTTTCGGGGTGAACTATTCCTTTAAGTTGGTATTTCATAATGCACTTTTCCCTTCCTAGAAATGTAGTGAAAGTCATAAGTATCTACACATACAGGACTGTGTGTGTGTGTGTGTGTGTGTGTGTGTGTGTGTGTGTGTGTGTGTGTGTGTGTGTGTGTGTGTGTGTGTGTGTGTGTGTGTGTGTGTGTGTGTGTGTGTGTGCGTGCGTGCGTGCGCATGATTATGGAGCTATCACTGCAAACATCTTTGTAAAGGATTAGCCTGTGATGTCACTGTTTAATAGACAGTTCATCCATTGGTTAATAGTTCCATGCTGTATGTGTGTGGTGACTTCATTCACTCTACCTTCATGGTGTGTGAGAACATAGTAATAATATAGCACAGTACAGTAACTCAGTACATTTACTGTACTATACTTAAGTACAATTTTGAGGTACTTTTACTTTACTGGAGTATTTTCAATTGTCTATATACTTTTACTTCTACTCCACTACATCTCAGAGGCAAATATTGTACTTATACTCCACTACAATTATTTGAAAACTTTAGTTACTAATTACTTTGCAGATATGAATTATTGTATTATAATAATAACATCTTGCTACCATAATTGACGGCCACAGTCATGGAGTGTACACGAGTGTATCGCCTCAATGGCCAAGCAGACACATGGCCCAACTAACTCCACATTTTCCCCCAAAATTCCTCAATATTCTGCCTGTCAAACCAGCTGCTTCGCATCCCATCACTGTACTTGCAGGATGTACAATTAATATCAAACGCATTATGCTCCAATACTTATGCAAATCACTTCGCCACCTCAAAATTCACGTCCGGGTGTTTCTTTTCACCAGCCAATCATAAGTGACCACCCTTTCACGTTGCCACGTCCGTTGCCACGTCGCGCTGACGTACGCTAAACAAGCGCTGCCGTGCGCACTATGCGAACGAGCCCAAAGGCGCGCAAAAATAAGCCGACCATTGCTTAGACACAAAGTCAGACCTGGCAACGCAGCCTACGCCAATCATGTGTGAGAGATCTACAAGCTATGGGGTAGAGACGCCGTGTGCCATGCACCGTATCTTAGCAACAACGAAAGCGCTCACTCTCATTGGTCCTGTCACGCTACGAGCAGTTTCCAGACAATGGCATCGCAGAGAGCTTGCTGTAGTGTTTACATATATCTATGGCTGTAGCCATCAGTCAGTCGCAGCGACGACAGACAGGGCGCTGTGATAGTTGCCATGTAGCTAACGCTAACGTGGTTGTCATACCTGCAGCGGCTGTGCAATCACTTTGTCAACAATATTCGTGTGGTGAATGTTATTATTGCTGCTCCGTTAGTCCATTGTAGATGATGTATGTTGTGGTATGTAACGTAATGGCAGGACCGCCCCGTGCAACGCACGTTTAGGCTGCATTATGTTGTAATTTCAGATAATTTCGGTCCGACTAGGGCAGTGGCTATCCCCCCCCCCCACATCATATTTGAACTGGGGACCCCCCCATTTTGTTTGACTCCGTTCCACAAGTCAATATTGTGAAAATAGCAGATCTACAAGCTCACAACCCTCACGTTGAGAGGCGTTGTGAGCTTGCAGATCAGCTATTTTCAACATGTTTGCCTCTTTCTTATATTATTTGACAATGTGCCCAATGTTTTATAGTATAGTTTGTTGACTACTTTTGTTGCAGTAATGGTCTTTTCCTTTACTTTAGCTTTTTCATTGTCTCCGCCAGGCCGAAAGGCATGGCGCCAGAGTATGTTTTACCCCCTGTCCGTCCGTCTGTGGATAGCTAATCTCCCGCATCGTTGCCTTGCTCGCAGCGAAACTGTGCACACACTCCCTGGATGCCAATTCAGAACCTCTGCCCCCATTTCAATACACGCCGTCTCCGTTTGTAGATGTGTGTGTGTGCGCGCGCACACGGAAATTACTTCAACGCGCGTGTGTGTGTGTGTGTGTGTCTGTGTGTGTGTGTGTGTGTGTGTGTGTGTGTGCAGTACTGTGCGTCTTCTGATTATTAAAAGACGCATCCAACTCACCATTCGTGTGTCCACATGCACTGTTGTGCAAACACACAAAAACAGCCGCCATCTCCACACACATTACTTGTGTGTGTGTGTGTGTGTGTGTGTGTGTGTGTGTGTGTGTGTGTGTGTGTGTGTACGAGCGCAACAACACACAAACGGCCGCCATTTTGACCAGATTGTACAGGGTCACACATTTCCGTATAACACCCGCCACCGAAAAGATGTGATGACTCATTGTATTATTATTTGATTATTAGATAATGATTATACATGCCCCATGATTATTATAAGATCATATGTCTTAATCAAATATTATAATCATATGATATAATTAATCATCAGAACTTATTAATACTCATAATAAAATAACAATATTAAATAACAATATATTGCCCATTTCCCCCCAGCCATTTCGCCATTTAGATATGTATATATTTATAGAGAGAGAGATAGATAGAGATAGAGATAGAGAGATAGACAGATAGATAGATAGATAGATAGATAGATAGATAGATAGATAGATAGATAGATAGATATCCAGTAAAGTGCAGTACTTGAGCACATGTAGTTATTTACTCACCTCTGTAATTTAATTCATGACTCCCAGGATCCATTCTCTTTTGGACTCCTCTTAGGACATGCTTATGTCTCCTACAGACTACGATAGGCTACTTTACAGGTCACACTTGGACCATTGATAGGCAGGAGTAGGCAGCTTTAGCTTTGTAAAAGGTGTGAATGGGCCAGCCAATGTATCACTTCAGTAACGTCACTGGCGGCCGGCGGCTGTGTCTATTGTTGTCGGAGCAGAATTCATTTTCCTGGCAAATCTTCACTGACCGGGCCATGGCCCCACTAGCCCTCATGACGCTACGCCAGTGATCGGCGCTGCCAAGTGGTCTCTACGTGGGCGTGGGCGCTACGTGGGCGTGGGCGCTAGATGTGAGGCCGGCGCAGCCGGCCGAACTTCTAGTTAAATTAATAATTAAAAATTAACCACTTTAGCCCTATTTGATACCTATAGGCTTTTTGAAAATAGCCGATCTAACATTTTAGTACTTTTACTTTTGGTACAATAAGTACATTTTGATACCAATACTTTTGTACTTTTACTCAAGTCAATTTAGAATTCCGGACTTTTACTTGTAACAGAGTATTTCGACATTGCGGTATTGATACTTTTACTTAAGTAAAACATTTGAGTTATTTTTTCGTGTGTCGCGGTGTATGTGTGCTGTGCTGTGATAAGTTACATAAGTTATCTTGTTTGGGTGGAAACAGTGCTCTCTGATTTTATAACTAAAATGTTACCACCCCCGTTTAGTTCAGTATAAAAGTATATTTTTCACCCGTTTTCAGCCGTCGTACGCGGGTACCCGTCGGGTATCTGTGGGTACCCGGCCCGTTGCAGGACTCTGCTTCACATCGTGACGTATTGTGAGCTTGTAGATCTGCTTTTGTCCACTATATTTGATACAGGGCCTAAATGGTAAATTCATGATGTTGATTTTGTCCTCCTAGAAATGTATCCAGAAATACTGGGACAGTACAGCTTCAGGCTACATGGTGTGTGTGTGTGTGTGTGTGTGTGTGTGTGTGTGTGTGTGTGTGTGTGTGTGTGTGTGTGTGTGTGTGTGTGTGTGTGTGTGTGTGTGTGTGTGTGTGTGTGTGTGTGCGTGCGTGCGTGCGTGCGTGCGTGCGTGCGTGCGTGCGTGCGTGTGTAAAACCTTAAAGTATAATGACACTTTGGTAAAGGTTTGAGTTGTGTATCTTGTTGTCATGATGGAACTCGTTCAACTGACAAGATATCTTACTGTTACTCCGTTGCTCCATTGATTAGGCCCTTGGTTCTCAAAGTGGGGTCCGGGGACCCCCAGGGGTACTTGAGGGGGTTCCAGGGGGTACCCAGCAAAATGTGTAAATCTTGAACATTTGTGCAAATCTTTGAATATATATATTTTTAAAGCGAACATTTGTAACTCTAACCTTTGCTTCTGGGGGTGCCTGGAACAAAATATTTTTAGATGGGGGTCCGCAGCCAAATACATATCATTTTGGGGATCCTTGACATGAAAAAGTTTGAGAACCACTGGATTAGGCTATAAATTGATCATCCAGAAATAGTCTCCTCACTGACTTACATTGTACAATGAAACAGCTCTCAAAGTCACTCTTTTAGCTTATAGACAGATGCAAACTAGTCAGATTCTTCCAATATGTAACATCACAAAACCCAGTATGTCTTTTTATGAAGAAGAAAATGTACTTCACGTTAATTTATATTAATAAGGTTATTTTAGTAATGCCTTATTTAATGATACCTGTATAAATATTAACATGTATCACCCTGCAGTCCAGCCAAACTGTCTTAAGCCACGTTTTCACTACAGTGCCAGAATCTTTCCAGTAAAATAAATATCATAACTTGCTGGAATGGCAATGTGAGAAGCTGTTTTCACATGCCCTCCTTGGCAACAAAAGTTCTGGTATTGCCTGATAAGCCACCGTTTTCATTTGTTTAGGATTTCATTTGTTTAGGACTTTAAACTTGCACTATAAGCATGTGAGATTGTAATTTTAATCCATTGAAAGAACAGAGGCTAAGCGAGTGGTTTTCTCATTCTTTTTTCCCCCTAGCTCAATCATTATCACGGGGACGCAGGGGTTAACTGGTGGAGTTGCCAGTTCTGTTTCTAGCCTAAATTCTCATGTCCAAGACCACATATCTTGAAATGCCAACATCGCTCTACTTTTTTTAACGGCTACATTAACTCATTCAGTGCCCAGCTTATTTATGGAATTTTGGCTCTGAGTGCCACAGCCAAAATTCATTGTAAAAAAAAAAGTGCTTAGGAAGCGAGATACAGCCTTTTTAAGTTATAGGTTAAACAAGGAGTGGATGGAGCAGCAAATCTTCAAATCATCATATCTTGGGTTCTGAACATGTTTTATTTTTTTTCCATGACGGATTTTCATGACGGATTGGCGCACGTGACGTCAGACCACGTGACGGATTTGACGTGTTGTGGCACATAATGAGTTAATTCATCATACAAGATAGCTGTGTCGCGACCAGTGTTGCCAGATTTTGCGAGAGAAATAAGCAACTAGGTCTATGAAAACAAGCCCAATAGAAGTGACTATTATAGGCCACATGGGGTACATAAACCTATATGCATCGGCTATTTGAAAATAGCTGATCTACAAGTTCACAACAAAGAAAAAGCAACCCGCAACTATACTACCAATATTTACAAGAAACTTCACAGAAAAAAACAAGGTCGCTTATAATTAGCAGACATGGCAACACCAGAGCCGTGGGCAACACTGGTCGTGACACAATCCCTTCATTTCATTCAGTGTGCCTGCCTTTCTCTTTTCTCTCTCACCCCGCTCCCTATAAACAGAGCTTTATCTTACATCTTAGGACAAGCCATCTTCTTCATGCAACACATATAAGTTTCTCCTTCCTCAGAGCATTGTTAACATTGTCTCTCTCTCTCTCGTCTCGCTATTAAGACCACATTAATCTAAGCATGCTGGCTCTATCTAAAGTGACTGACTGACTGTCTCTGGCTGAAATCAATACTCAACGTCATGATGCTATCCAGTAACATTACGTTATGCGTTTTCACTACAGAGAAGATTTTATTCCACGAGTATATTACTGAAACATTACTAGGTTGACAAAACTTCTGCCACACAAGATCAGTGACTGTTTTCAAAATGTCCTCTATACTTCCTGCACTTTGGCTATATGAACGGGACTTTATACATTACATTTTCACCAGGTGAAAATGACATCCTTTATTAATGCATTTAGCTACGACTATGACTGTGTGGTTGACACTGTGTTAATTGACTTAACAACTTAACAGTTTGTTTGTAACTTTACTAGGTCATATTACACATGTTTGCATTTTAATTTCATTTGAATGTGGTTTTATTTCTTACAGCAAAACCCAAAGCAGTGAAGAACTCACCTGTCCCAGGTACTGTTTAAAGTCAGTTGACTCTACTGTAAAGATGATTGATTGCTCAGTGAATCCATGTTGTCTAGATCATATTAGCTCACATGTTTGCATTTTATTCATTTCAATGCTGTTTTATTTCTTACAGCTGAATCCAAAGCCGTGGCTGCATCTGTCCCAGGTGAGTGTTGTTTAAAGTCTGTTGACTGACTCTATTGTAAATATGATTGATTGCTCAGTGAATCCATGTTGTCTAGGTCATATTAGCTCACATGTTAGTATTTTTATTTAATTTGAATGTGGTTTTATTTCTTACAGCACAATCCAAAGGAACAGCCTCATTTGTCCCTGGTGAGTGTTGTTTACACTTGACTCTATGTAGACACCCACATATTAAGAATGAATGAATTATTGAATGAATTAATTAATTAACTAGCCCTTTTATATGTGAAATTAAATAATCCAGATTGAGCAGCTGCAGCATTGCCCATTTCTCACCCAAAATTCTATCACAAAAGTATTTTTGTGTTGGACTGTAGGTGAAATAGAGACTTCACGTTCACGTTAATTTATGTTAATTCATTCCCTGCCTAGAATGACTAAAACGACTTCTGTCCCTAAGCCATGCCTGCCTAGAACGACTAAAACGACTTTAAAAAAAAAATATATATATATATATTTTTTAACATTTTTGTTTTTTTATTTCACCCAAATACCAAGGAGATATGATTTTTCGAAGATCTAGACTCCCATCCACTTCCTTGTTAACTTAAAATTAAAAAATGCTGTATCTCGGCTCCTGAGTACTTTTTTTTTTTCAATGAAAATTCTTGGCAGTGGGCAAACGCGGCCAGAAATAATTTTGGCAGTGAATTAGTTAATAAGGTTATTTTAGTAATTAAAAAGCCTTATTAAGTGATACCTGTATATTCAAAATAATAACATACATCACCCTGCAGTCCGGCCAAACAGGGTCTTAAAGGACAACTTTGTTTTTTTACAACAAGGGTTATTTTAATTTTAGTTTGTAATGATAATAATTAAAAGATGAGTGTTAAAAAAAATCATTCATTGCTTTCAAATTGTTGATTGAATAGTGATTTTAGTGTTTTTTAACTGTGGAGCGGGGACATTCAGTCCATTGGTAAATAGTCATGAACGCAGCGTCCAATTTCCGTGAAACTTTGTACGCACATCCCCACTAGGTCAAAGAAGAAATGCCACCCTACATTTTTCAAATCAGCCTCATGGTGGCGCTGTAACAAGCAGATTCACGTTTGGCCTATAACTCTTGAACTGTATACGCCAAAACATGAATCTGCCTGTTACAGCGCCACCAGCGCCTCAACACCTCTGTACGGGGGAGGCATTCTACAGGTGTGTGGTGGAGAGTACTCTCACATTCTCCATCACCACCTGGTATGGGAACTGCTCTGCTGCTGACAAGAAGGCACTGCAGAAGGAGGTGAAAAACGCCTAGAAGATCACCCAGAGTGGTCTACCGTCCATTGAGGACATTTACATCAGGTGTAGGAGCAGTGCGGCCCACATTATGGAGGACCCCCACTCACCCAGCCCATAAACTGTTTGATCCTCTCCCCTCGGGCAGGAGGCTGAGGTCAATCAGGACCAAAACTGAAAGGTTTAAACACAGCTTCTACCCGGAAACTGTTAGACTGCTGAACTCTTAAAGCCATGATAAATGCACTTTCACAGTTGCCTTACTGCGTTTTTAATAATAGTATGTCATGCTGCCATGTTATCTGTTCTGATAAATGATGGATGCTACTGTTTTTGGGGCGGTGTAACCGCCCCCTATAAGTGAGTTTTGGACACTGACCAATCCTGCACCGTGATTGGCCAATAGTCTACAACGCATTCTACACCCCTAACCCTTCCATTGTTAATGCAAATCGATACTTTTGCAAAGTCAGCCAATCACATTACGGCTAGTGTCATCACCACTAACTGTAATGTGATTGGCTGACTTTGCAAATTCAGGACTGTGATTGGCTAGCGAAACACATGACACATGTGCAGCCCTATAATAGCAGTATGGACTTAAAAAAAAGTCATTTATCCTTTTTTAAAGTGAGTCATGTTGTGATGACCACACACCGCCCACTTCACACTGGGTGTGATTTTTAATATGCTGCTCAGTTTTACTTCATTGTACTTTAGGTTTTTATGCTTTGGTTTTTATGCTTATTTATTGATAGTTATTTTTATTGTACACTGCTGGTCCTGAGTACGATTTTCGTTTCATGTGGAAACATGTAAATGACAAATAAAGTGAACCTTGAACCTTGATGAGGCTGATTTGAAAAATGTAGGGTGGCATTTCTTCCTTTGGCCTAGTGGGGATGTCCTTACAAAGTTTCACGGAAATTGGAGGCTCCGTTCATGACTATTTACCAATGAACAGAATGCCCCCGCCCCCCAGTTAAAAATCACTAAAATCACTATAACGATTCGAAAGCAATACATTTTTTTTTAACACTCATTTTTTAATTATTATCATTACAATCTAATAAAATAGCCTTGTTGTAAAAAAAACAAAGTTGTCCTTTAAGACACATTTTCACTACAGTGCCAGAACTTTTCCAGTAAAATAATGATCATAACTTGCTGGAATGGCAATGTGAGAGGCTGTTTTCACATGCCCTCCTTGGCAGCAAAAGTTAAGGTATTGCCTGATAAGCCACCGTTTTCATTTGTTTATTTTCTTAAACGGTTTACAGGACTTTAAACTTGTGCGAGAGTTGACTGTAAGCATGTGAGATTGTAACTTGGGCTGGGACTCGATTTAAAAAAAAAATCGTATTAATTAGAGGCTTTGTAATTAATTAATCGCAATTAATCGCATTTTAATCACATATCAATAATTGACCTGAGAACAGTGAAAAGCAATTTTTTCAAATGGATTTTGGCATAATGTCTTTAAGTACATGTACTCAAGAACGGTACCTAAGTACAATTTCAAGGTATTTGCACTTTACTCGAGTATTTCCAATTTATAATACTTTTACTTCTACTCCACTACATCTCAGAGGCAAATATTGTACTTTTACTCCACTACAATTATTTGAAAACTTTAGTTACTAGTTACTTTATAGATTTTGATTATTATTACTAAACATACAGTAACCACTTAAGCCCTATATTGGCCATTTGAAAATAGCAGATCTACAAGCGCAATGCATTGTTAGGTTGTAGATAGTATAGTAGTTTAATTAATTATTAATAAAAAGCGCACGCATGTGACCTGCACCGCATCGTGCCCCCCCCCCCCCCTCCCCCCCTAAACGGGACAAACGGGGTGGGGGGGAGCGCGCACGCGTAGAGGGGGGGCATCCATTACAGATTCTGATTTGCCCAGCCAATATTATTAAGCAGGCTATGCGGTCGCGTCTCCATTCATGTTTTCGTGCACCGTGCTGGCTGCAGCTTGTTGAGTGAGAAGCACGTTGGGCTTGGTGCGCTGTTATAATCGATCCGTCTGAAACTCGTCCAGCGAGAAACATTCCGCGGTGCAAAAATAGGTGCGATTAAAATGCGTTCATTTTTTTAACGCAATGTTTTTTCTGTAATTAATTGATCGAAATGAACGCGCTAAAGTCCCGGCCCTAATTGTAACTTTAATCCATCAAAAGAACAGAGGATAAGCGGGTGGTTTTCTCATTCTTTTTTTCCCCCCTCAATCATTATCACAGGGACGCGGGGGTTAACTGGCGAAGTTGCAGGTTCTGTTTCTAGCCTAAATTCTCATGTCCAAGACCACATATCTTGAGATGCCAACATCGCTTGTTTTTTTTTATTATAAACGGCCACATTAATTCTGATTCATCATACAAGATAGCTGTGTCGCGACCAGTGTTGCCAGATTTTGAGAGAGAAATAAGCAACCAGGTCTATGAAAACAAGCCCAAAAGAAGTGACTATTATTGGCCGCATGAGCACTTTAAATCGGCTATTTGAAAATAGCCGATCTAAGCCCACAACAAAGAAAAAGCAACCTGCAACTACCAATATTTACAAGCAACTTTACAGAAAAACAAGGTCAGACAAGCAGATTTGGCAACACCAGAGCCGTGGGCAACACTGGTCGTGACACAATCCCTTCATTTCATTCAGTGTGCCTGCCTTTCTCTTTTCTCTCTCACCCCCGCTCCCTATAAACAGAGCTTTAACTTACATCTTAGGACAAGCCATCTTCTTCATGCAACACATATAAGTTTCTCCTTCCTCAGAGCATTGTTAACATTGCTCTGAAGCATTTTGTCACTGAACAGTTTTTGTCTCTCTTTCTCGTCTCACTATTAAGACCACATTAATCTAAGCATGCTGGCTCTATCCAAAGTGACTGACTGTCTCTCTCTGGCTGAAATCAATGCTCAAAGTCATGACTTTATCCGGTAACATTATGTTATGCGTTTTCACTACAGAGAAGATTTTATTCCTCCAGTATATTACTGAAACATTACTAGGTTGACACATCTTCTGCCACACAAGATCAGTGGCTGTTTTCAAAATTTCCACTATAGGCCTACTTCCTGCACTTTGGCTATATGTGAACGGGACTTTATACATGTTTTACATTTTCACCAGGTGAAAATTACATCCTTTATTAATGCATTTAGCTACGACTATGACTGTGTGTTTGACACTGTGTTAATTGACTTAACAACTTAACAGTTTGTTTCTAACTTTAGGCCATATTACACATGTTTGCATTTTAATATAATTTGAATGTGGTTTTATTTCTTACAGCAAAACCCAAAGCAGTGAAGAACTCACCTGTCCCAGGTACTGTTTAAAGTCTGTTGACTCTATTGTAAAGATTATTGATTGCTCAGTGAATCCATGTTGTCTAGATCATATTACACATGTTTGCATTTTAATATCATTTGAATGTGCTTTTATTTCTTACAGCAAAACCCAAAGGAACAGCTTTGTGTGTCCCAGGTGAGTGTTGTTTACAGTTGACTCTATGTAGACACCCACATATTAAGAATGAATGAATTATTGAATGAATGAATGAATGAATTAACTAGCCATTTTATATGTGAAATGAAATAATCCAGATTGAGCAGCTGCATTGCCCATTTCTCACCCAAAATTCTATCACAAAAGTATGTTTTTTGTTGGACTGTAGGTGAAATAAAGAACATTTCCAGACAAGCTGCCAATGTTCCCCCACAGGGGGGGTAATGTTTGTGTGATAGGAACTTCTTACATTAACCACTTGAACCCTAACATCCCTATTCTGTGGGGGAATATTCACAGAAAATAGCCGATCTACAAGCTCAAAATGTGTCACGCTGCGAAACGTTTTGAGCTTGTAGATTGGCTGTAGATTGTAGATAGGCTATTTCTGGTGAAGAGTTTTGGTGTAGAGGGAAAAATGAGCAGACTTTAGCAGCAGATTAAATGTCTGAAAATACACATTAACATGAATCCAACATTAATAGAAAACATAATGTGTAAACAAACAAAACACATTTATTTACACAACACTGCTGACAGTGCTGTCAAACAAGCTATCTATAAAAACTATGAAAAAGTTTAATCTGCAAAACAATGTTATAGTAGTGGGGGTCCCTGCTTTATCTCTCTCTCAGTTAGGGGGTCCACGGTCTGAAAAACATTGAAGCCCTCTGATTTAGGGTTTTAACCACTAGTATTGTAGCTTGTTTAGTTTTTTTTTATCCCATATGCTAGTTCCTTGTTAGTCCAGCAGGTACCTCGTTCCCAGGCTTTTCTCTTCTCAGAGAAGAAACGTGTGGTAATGACCTGAGGCAGAACGAGTGTGTAGGGAAGGACTTACATTGTAAATGATATACTTCCCCTGGAAGATGTCTTTTTGGACCAATCACAACATGGTTTTCATGTAAACAGATCTACAAAGCATCAACATAACTTCCTGTTGCGGTACTTCCTGTACTTCCACTCAGTCATTTCAGTAACCGTTCTCACCCAGCATGGTCCAGCCGAGAATAGACTAAATCCCATACCCGGGAGGGACAATTGTTCTGCAATTGGCTAGATCATCAGGTCAACCTGCCAACCATGCAACTTCCTCAGTCAATGACTCAGACATTTGTGTTTTTAGGGCTGGACCACAGAGTTATAATATATCTAGCCTAATGGCTCAACATTGCCCACAACTTTTCAACCCCACTTTACAGTTTCACCTACATGTACATAATTTGGTACGCAGGTGTATCATGTCCCAACTTACAAAAAAGTCTCTTGGAGCCATGACCTAAACCCGACAACAAGTCAGCCATTTTGAATTTATTGTGGCATTTTACTGCATTTTATGCCATTTACACATACTTTAACAAACTCCGCCTAGAAGGATAATCAGATCCACCTCAAACTCGCTCACCATATATAAAAGACTTTAACGATGAAAAGTTTAAAAAAAAATAGTTTTCGTCAATCGGCATGGCTGTGGCGAAACATCAATCATCCATGTTTTGCCATCAAACAGTAAGTTTGGTAGCAAGCTGCAACGCCCACTAATGTCTTAAATGTTCCTATAGCAACCACATAATAATGAATTATTAATTCATAATTCTAGTTATTATTATTAGCACAAATGAATTTGCATTTTTTAGATTCTACACATTGCACAAGTCTGCACACTAATCTCAAGTGGCACAGAATTACATATTTTATCTGTCTCAAAAAGGGCTGTGGCCTAATTGCTCAATAGCGCCCCCTAGAAAATGTCAATGAGCCCCACAATACGGTTTCATGTACATGTATGACAATTGGTACGCACGTGTATCATGTCCTTATTTACAAAAAAAGTGTCTTGGAGCCATGACCTAAACCCAACAGGAGGTCAGCCATTTTGAATTTACGTTAGGGCCTCATCTTCAGGGAAATGTTAAGTGTTGCCCCGACACTGCATATACTCTAGTGTCATAACCAGAGGAATCCTTGGGGGAAAATGGTGTTTCTATGAAAAACGTTTTGTATTTGTAATTCACACTATGGGCAGAGCAGAGGGGAAAGTGGTGGAGAAGTCTAATCAGTCAATCAGATAATGTGTTCATGAATCATGATGTTTTTGTTAATCAGACCCATCACACAAAGTCCATACGTGCACGCACGCACGCACGCACGCACGCACGCACGCACGCACGCACGCACACACACACACACACACACACACACACACACAGTGGTGATGTCTCTATCTTCTCTGCCGTTGAGCAGTCTAGTAGTCTAGCTGGTGTAATCCTGTCTTTGTCATTGCAGAGCTGAAAAAGAGGCAGTGTGAGGTATTGTTTGACTACGTGTCACAGCGGGAGGATTTACTGGAGCTCAAAGAAGGAGACATCATTGACTTCATTAGAGAGGTACATTTATTACCCTCACCTGGCTAACACGCTAAGCAGCAGGAAGACAGCTACTGTATTTACTCACTACAAGCTAGCAAACTTACTAACTCTTGTGATGAGGAAAGAAAACTGGGAGCCAATGGAGGGAGTGGAGAAGGGGGGAGACATGTAAACATTTTGGCTGGTCGAAGACCAAGCGTGCTGCTGCATTCTGGGACATTTGGAGAGGTTTAAGAGCACCTGCTGGGAGGCCAGTAAGGAGAGAGTTACAATAGTCAAGCTTTGATATGACTGAGCCCTGGATAAGGAGCTGGGCTGACTCCTGGGTGAGGAAGGGTCTGATCCTTCACATGTTATAGAGTGTAAACCTACAGGATCGAGTGACCACTACAATGTGGGCATCACTTCCTGTTGTGAGCCATTTAATTCATTAGAGGGATCAAATCAGTCAACAATAATGTGGGAACACAACCTGACAGATATCAGAAAAGGTCACACTAGTTTCTTACTATACAAGATCTACAGCTGATTCAAATCAATGCTTATTATCAAGCGCTGAAGTCTCTTAACAAACACTGTTTAATCCAAGCTTATTGTCCAACTGTTAAACTTGACATTTTTAACAATACATCAAAATACAAACTGTGAGTACAGGTGTATAACTAATGCCTGTCTTGTACCTTCAGGATGAAGCTGGCTGGTGGTTTGGCAGCTTGAATGGCAAGTCAGGGCTTTTCCCTTCCAACTTTGTCAAAGAACTGGAGGCATCAGGAGAAGAGACGGGTAAGACTCACAATATTTACAACTGTGTTGTTGTGGTCAGCATCACTGAGAAGCAGTTAGTTAGTTCTTAATACTGAAACTAAGAAAGAAAACAACGTCCAAAGTGACTATAGTGCTTGTTGCTAATCTCAGTTGTCTGGTAGATGTTGTTCCCCTCTAGAGTGGATAGAGCGGAAACAGTCTCTGTGTTTGCATGTATGTGTGTGTGTGGAAATTACAGGATATACTGCAGTAGGCAGGCTTTAGACCGGATCTGAGCACGGAACAATAAATAAGAACACCTAGAGCAGACATACAAGCTCACAACGCGGCATGATGTATTGCGTTGTGAGCTTGTACATCTGCTTTTTTTTTTACATTACAGTACATATAGGACTGAGGTGGTTAATGTAAGTTTTGTATTAATAATTTAACATTATAAAAGTAACTTGTAACTAAAGATTTTAAATAATTGTTGCGTACAATATTTGCCTCTGAGATGTAGTGGAGTAGAAGTAAAAGTATTGAACATTGGAAATACGCCAGTAAAGTAAAAGTACCTCAAAATAGTAAGTACAGCACTAGAGTAAATGTACTTAGTTACTTCCCATCCACTGAAACCATTCCACAGACACTGTTGACTGTTGAGATGAGGTTTTCCATGTAGCAAAAACCTCAAATAAATGCCATCACTGAAAGGCCCCTCAACAGCGCCCCTTAACAGAACAGGTCATTTTTGTATTGCAGCTGATAAAGGCTTCAAAACACACATGGTCATTCATTATCTGAGTGGCCATGTGTGAAGCCCTATTCAAATGATAGTGTTTCTTTGTAAAACAAATGAATCGCAGTTTTGAGGGCATAAACGTACACAAAACGTTGTAGGAAGTCAGCCATTTCTCGTCATATTTTGCTAAGGCGATCACAACAAAATGAAGCTTGTCGTGCTGTAACTCTTTGACTGCGAACAACACGATTTCTTGTCATATTTTGCTAAGCTAAGCCTGCCAATGACGAGAATGTCGAGATTTTGTCAACGTCATTTCCTTGGGCGGTACTTGCGAGTGGGGTCACTTGATTTGGTTGAGAGTCCTTGTCCTTCATTGTAGTTACTTAGCTCTGCCCTCTTTTCCGATTGGTCGTAGCTTAAGAAAATCACCAGACATACTTTTCAAAAATAAAACCCTGTTGTGATTTTTCATAAAATATATATATATTTTTCAAATAATAAATAAAACCAAATATTTTATCCTAAATAAAAGCCCCAAACATGAGTGAAACATGTTACTCTTTGAAAAAATTGGTTGATCATGATGATGATGATAATTCTGATGATGCGTTCAGTTTTTTTCTTTAAATTATGTTTAAAACCAAAAGCTTATACTGGTTCTATTGAAGATAATTCCATTTTGTGTAAATTAAGACTGTTGAGTTTATATGAAAATATGAAGATTACGATACAAGTCATTGGGAGTGAATGTTCACACAGTGTGAGTGTGCTTATTTAACTTGGTTTATTCATTAAAAAATGATATTGAACATCAGATTAATGAAGTTGTTTGTTTAATGAAACTGTTTGTGGTTGAACATTGTCAGGAGAATGACGTTATAATACACATTCATATTTAATTCAGCTGATTTTGACCCTCAATTGACTTGTCAGACAGAAGAACTAGAGTCAATAATTAAAACAAATATTTAGAGAGTTATAAAATATGTGTACAAGAGTACAATATTACAGTGAATACAATTGAAATAAATATGAAAAAGACATGATTAATTGAGGATATTAAAATGCCTGTTTCATCTAAACGTACATATATGTTCTATCTATTTGTTCTATAAAAGACACATCACTGTCCCTGGATGTCATCAAAGAGAAGAAGAAGAGCCAGCAGAAAGTGAACCAGGACGTTCAGGACCAAATGCAGAAAATGCAGAGTGAAGTGCATGAGAAGATCAACCTGAGACAGACAGAGGCAGGCATGAAACGTGAGTCATGATGTTAGCCTTTAAAACGTTGTTATCATGATGTTATCTATTCATTCTGATTATATATTCAGTTTGATGCCTTTACTTTGAATTATGTGAAATAAAATGAGATACAATAGAAAATAAAATAAAATAAAATAAAACATACGCTTTGTGTGTTTACAGTATATGTGTTTTATTGTCCAAAAGGCATGGCGAGAGAGTATGTTTTACCCTCCGTCCGTTTGTCCGTCCGTCCGTCCGTCCGTCCGTGTGTGTGTGTGTCCGTCTGTGACCAGCTAATCTCCGCCACCGTTGTCTTGATCGCAGCGAAACTGTGCACACACACTCCCTGGATGCCAATTCAGAACTTCTGGCCCAAATTCTTCACATGGGCCTTTTATAGCGCCACCAGGTGGCCGATTTGTGCAAAACATATTTTTTGACAGTACTCCTACATATTTTGTCCAAAAGTCTCGCAAATCGGTACACAGTATCTCTATAGTCATTACACAAAACGAGTCATTCAGATTTTTCATATTCCATCCTGATTGGCTCAAAATGGCTTCCAAAGTTAGCAGGAGTGCTCCGTTTTCAACAAAATGCTTCAAATCATGAACACAGCATGTAATTTCCGTGAAATGTTGCACGCATATTTCCACTAGGCCGAGGAATAAATGCCACTTGAACATTTTCAAATCAGCCTCATGGTGGCGCTATAACAGGCCAATTCATGTTTTTACCTATAACTGCATCGATCTGTGTAAAACTTTGTATGCGCACTCCCTAGAGGTCAAGGAAAAACCTTTGCCCTGCATTTTTCACATCTGCCTTTTATAGCGCCACCAGGAGGCCGACTTATGTAAAACACATTTTTTTATATTACTCCTTCCGATTTTATCCAAATCTCACGCAAATCGGTACACATGATCTCTATAGTCATGTGATCAAGACAGATGTGTTTGATTTTTCATATTCCATCCTCATTGGCAGTAGTGTTGTTGTTGTGTTGCAGTAGTGGCTTGTTTTGAACAAAATTCCGCAAATCATGAACGCACCGTCCAATTGCGGTCAAACGCACGCACATTCACACTATGTTGGGAACTAATGCCACCCTTTTAACATTGGCCTGTTATAGCGCCACCAGCAGGTCTAATTTAGCAACACTTTTTTTTTGCACAAAATGCCTCAAATCATGAACGCAGTGTCCGATTGCTGTGCAAGGCCTAAGAATAAATGGCACCCTTTAAACATTGGCCTATTATAGCGCCACCAGGAGGCCACAATAACCTACCTGACCTGGCGGAGACCTGTGCTCCGAGGAGCACTTTTTCTAGTTGACAATAATTCCACTTGGTGTAAACTAAGACTGTTGTACAGTATGTGTATGAACACATAAAGATAGATGACCATGACAATGAACAATTGGGTGTGAATGTTCACACAGTGTGAGTCTATATAGTTATATAATTGAAAGGTGACACCTGAATGATAAAGTATCATTGTTTTGTATCACCTTCCCTGCCTTAAACAAGCCGATTTTCAGATTAGGCCTATTCAACTCTAGGCTGATAGAATAAAGTGCAAATATAGTGTTTTAAAATAGCCATCTTAACGATACTATGAGAGCACAGGAACACCAACAATACATTGTAATTGTAGGTTAATTCCACATAATATCCTCCTGATGATCAGGTTGTTCATAACAAGTGATAGTGGTTGAACATTGTCAGTAGAACATTGTCTTATAATACACATGAATAGTTAATTCAGCAGATTATGTCATCAGTGAAATAAATTAATTGAATTTGTAAGACAAAAGTGTTGGAACAAGATTCAATAATAATTAAAACACAAGATTTCTATTTCATTCAAGACAACAATATTAGTGAACGCAACTGAAAGAGATATGAGAAAAGATATGATTCATTGAGGATATTAAAACGTATGTGGTTAATTTAAACTAACATATACTGTATGTTCTATATGTTCTATAAAAGGCACATCACTGTCCCTGGACACACTAAGAAACACCAAAGAGATTGAGGACTGCAAGAGACGGCAGCATCAACTGGATCAGGACCAGCAGGAGCTGAGAAACCAGCATCCAGTCCTCGTCGGCCGAGTGAAGAATCTCGCAGCTCAGTTTGAAGAGAGCCAGAGAGAACTGGTGAAGATACGCCAGAGACAGACAGAGGCAGAAAAGAAACGTGAGTGTAACACAAAAGATCAAGAGACAAGAAGAAGAAATGATATGATTATTTGACGATGTTAAAATGTCTGTGATTCATCTAAATGTACGTACTTATGTTATATCTACTGTATATGTTCTATTAAAGTGACATCACTGGCCCAGGATGTGACACAAAAAGCCACCATCAAAGAACAACTACAACAACAGAAAGTGATCCAGGACCTGCAGGACCTAACAAACAAGCTCACAGATCAAATGCAGAAAATGCAGTGTGAGATGGAAAAGTTAGGCCAGAGACAGACAGAGGCAGACCAGAAACGTGAGTGAAACCATGTTACTCTTTCAAACATTGTGTGATCATGATACAACTTTTAATAATTCTGAGGATGCATTCAGTTTTGTCATTACTTTAAATTAAAAGAAATAATAATCTTAAAATACACTTTACACAGTATGTTTTAACTTGCTGTAAACTAAGGAGTGTTTATGAATACATAGAGATTGCTAGCCTGGAAACCAGACGAATCTGCCAATGAAACAAAAAATATATGTATATATTGCCTTCAGAAGATTGTGTCTGGCCCCGCATAGTTGTGATTGGAATTCGCTGCCCCCTATAGTTGTGGGGCACCAATCAGGGCCCAGTATGCAAATGTGGGGCGGGTTTATCACCAGAGGCATTATTTAAATCCGCCCCTTGGAAATGCAGGTTCCAGACAAAATCCAGACTAATATCTACACAGTGATATTAGTCTGGCCATGCCAGGCTAACACATTGCCATACTATGAAGGTCATTGGGTGTGAATGATCACACAAACCGTTTTAGTCTGCTATACAGTTACATATTTGAAATATGACACCTTCACATTATTTAGTTTGTGACGCTAACCCAAATTCATATAATTCCAATGTTGAACACCCAAAGTTAAAAGATAGCAAACACACTGATTATTTCACCAATTTATTCTAGCCATGTCAACAAACAAGCTAATGTTTCAGCCTATAGTCTTCATCAGAGTTCTGATGAAGACTATAGGCTGAAACATTAAAGTACATTGATACTTTGGTGGAGGTTTGGGTTGTGTACTTACCTTGTCATGGTGGAACTAGTCCAGTTGACAATACATTGTACTCTGTTGCTCCGTTGATTCAAAATGTATCATCCACAATCTCCTCATTAATTATATTGAATGGTAAAACAGCTCTCAAAGTCACTTGTTGAGCACATAAGCAAAGGCAAACAAAACAGGTTCAGAAATCCTTAAACAAAATGTTGTTTGATTGATTGATTGATTGATTGATTGATTGATTGATTGATTGATGTACTTTATTTAGTAAGACATGAGAACAGTACATGACAGTACATAACAGTACATGGAAGTACAAATTCGCAATACAAGGTCTATTAAACTGGATAGCTCAGTTAAGCACTTAGCTTGTTTAAGATGAGATCCCCATGTACACAAATCATGATGACATATAAGAGACAGACAGATATACACACTACTATTCAGAATGTCATACAATCAGTTTACAGGTTACTGGTATGAAGAGTGAAAAATATGTACAAAAGAAGAAAGAGAGAGGGGGGGAGGGGGTAGGTTAGGTTAGGACATGCGGTAGGTTAGGACTTGGACAGGGGGCATTTTTGAATTGCAGCCTCCTGAAGGTGTATCTTTAGGGCATTTTTGAAATTGAGTAGGGTTTTACACTCCTTTACTCCTTTTGGTAGGGCATTCCACATTTTAGATGAATAGCATGAGAACGAGTTCATTCCCTTTGTTGTGCCAAATCTGGGTTGAACATGGTTTGTGGAGCTGCCTCTGGTGTTATGATCATGGACTTGATTAACATTTTGGAAGTATTTTGACAAATACAGGGGGATCCCAATGTTGTGGTGTATCTTGAAGACCAGGCCCATAGCAAGTTGCTGTACTCTGTCCTCAACCCTAAGCCATCCAATCCTAGCAAAATGGGCATGGGTTAGATGGGTTTTGTAATTGAGGCCAAGAAATAGCCTTACAAGTTTGTTTTGAAGACAAACATATGCTTGAATGCCGTCTTGCATTTTGTGATGTTCTATATTATCAGAATCAGCTTTGTTTGCATTTTTTGTTTATTGACAAAAGAGTGACTTTGAGAACTGGTTCACAATAAAAAGAAATACGAATATTTCGGATGATCAATCAATTCTAATCACCAGTTGGACTAGTTCCATCATGACGATGTGACTACCCAAACCTCTGCCAAAGTATCATTTAACTTTTATCTTGGTTATTATATAATTACACCACTAATGATAAAACAAATCCCCTTCAAGGTGCTTCTGCAACTCAGCAACATCTGACCCAGATGGTCGAAGGAGCAGAGGACAAGCTGCTGTCTGTGAGGAAGGAGTTTGTTCAAAGAATCTCAGACTCCATCCTGAATGAGCTGCTGGATGAACTTCTGCATAAGAGGGTCATCACTCGTGAAGAATTGGATACAGCCAATGAGAAACATCCCACACAAAACAAAGCACGGCACGTTATTGACATGGTGTTGAAAAAGGGAAACAAGGCCAGTTCATTAATGATTATTACGATTCATCGGCTGGATCAAAACCTACAGCTGTCACCTTCCGATTAGCCTGACATGCTAACCCTACGGACTAGCCGGACATGCTAACCGTGTGGAAACAATGTTTCCAGAGCTATCACACTTATACAACTATTTTCAGGGATGAGGGGAGAACAGATAAGTGTCAATAGACCATGGGAGATAGACAGACAACACTGTTATAAGCCTGTAAGAACACAGAAATGGGAACAGATCCACAGTGAAGTAAAGCATTTGAATGATATGTAACATGAGAATATTGTAAAAGCTACTATAATGTAACCTTAATGTCTTATCAGGGATTTGAACCATGGTTTCCTGCACAAGTGCAGATTACTATTTTATTTTATTTTAACTGAGCCAATAGAGCCTGCCTGCTTGCTCAGGGGAGTCCTCAGAGTTACTCCCATAAGGGTCCATTTGGAACCCCCTCAGGGACCCCCCCGAGGGTCCCTGGACCCCACTTTGAGAACCACTGCCCTACACTCTTAGAATCAGGAACACAGATCATCACTCTGTTTGACACCATGAAACTCAGGGAGTTTGTTTTGTTTTTGTAGATCTTTTATTCTTCAGTTTTTTAAACAGTAAATGATACGATCCAGTGATCTGATGCTGTTGTTGGATTCTTAATGTGTTTATTTGTATCTTATATGATTTACTTTGTGTTTCTTTACCTGGAAGTGGAGCATGTCACTGCAGTTCTTACATCCTTACACTGGATGCCTGTGTGGTAAAGAATCTATTTCAAAATACTGCTGTTGATTTATAAAGCTTTAAATGGTTTTAATAGTAGGCTACTGTTAGTTTATAAAGGTTTAAATGGTTTAAATACTACTGTTGGTTTATAAAGGTTTAAATGGTTTAAATAGTACTGTTGGTTTATAATGTTTTAAATGGTTTAAATACTACTGTTGGTTTATACATCTTTAAATGGTTTAAATACCACTGTTGGTTTATAATGTTTTAAATGGTTTAAATAGTACTGTTGGTTTATAAAGCTTTGATTGGTTTATCTTGTAATGTTGTGGGTTGATGTGAATTAATGATATCAAGTAATAGTAAAAGTGTGATGAATGTTTATTAGAGCTGTCTAGATTGTGATTAGTGGATACATGTCAAGATTGCTTTATTTGTCTTTTTTTTCCTTCAACAATCAGCATCAGAAAAAAGGGGGAAATAAATTATGTTTCTCTGAAAAGACAACATGGATTCATAAATAAATAGGGCAAGATAATACCTGGTGTTACGGCCAGCCGTATTTTGTATTATATGTTGCATTGTAGAATTTCCCTTTCTTCTGAGGTGGAGAGTTGGTGAGGGGTGGAGACTGAGGAGACCTTGATCATAAATGGACTGACACCTGTGACACAGAGTGGATTGGCTGGGAGCCACACCCGGTATCCTATAAAGATGACTCTCAACCTCTGCTGATCAGAGGACTGTCAGCTTCGGCAGCGGAGATTCCATTCCTCTGTCCTCTCACTCCACCAAACCAACCCAAACACTCTGGTCTTCATGCCTGTTGGAAGAGTCCTTAAAGACTGTGCTTCGTAGCCATCATGTTGGGACCAACTCTGCTTCTGATCTTTTGCTATTAGTTAAGTTTGTTTTGTTTATAGTTTGTTATTTAGATTCTTAGTTTGTATATTTTGTTGTTGTTGTACATATTTTCTATTTTTGTTTGGTAATAAATATATATTCAGTTTTAAATTCTGTGTCCTTTTAGTTATTATGTTACGGCTTTTATACCCTAGACTAAGGGTCGTAACATAATTTGGGGGCTCGTCTAAAAGTTTGTTAAAGTTATGCCAAATGAGTTTATGCCAAATTAGTTCCGTTTTGATTTGTTTGGTTTGGGTTTGGTCTGTTCTGGGTTGGCAGGTTGATGTACTGTATAGTGTCCTTTGTTTAAGTTTGTGCAGATTTTTTCCACCCTTAGAATAATTTGTTAATTCATTGCATTATTAGCACTTCTGTTGCTGGTTTGCTCAATTCTGAAATATCTCCGTCCCAACAGGTGCTGGCACGGAGGTAAGGTGATTGTTGTGTTGCAGTGGCTTGCTGGAAAGGGTATCCTGGTGACAGTCATATACCACGGTGAGTGCGCCTGTGGGTTTAGGTGAGGATGTGGAGGCGACGGCTGACACGTCTTCCCTAAATCCACAGCGACCATGGGGAGGGAGGGGATGCTCTTGTGCCCCATGGTTGAGCACGTGGTTCTTATCCATGCTGGGGGGGACTCAGAGAGTCTAGGCTGGCCTTCCACCTCTGAGAGGTGGAGCTCCAAACAAGGAGCTGATGTGTGTACACATTAGGGCTAAAGCCGACAGGGCATACCTGCCCCTCAGACTAGCACCACCACATAAGCCCAACATCCGTAATCATACTGTTGTCACCTGTTCAGAAATTGAGGTCAATTTGTATTTGATATTATAATTGTATTCGTTTTGCTAAATCTAAATTTGTGGTTATTCTTAAGTCTGCACAAGCTTATATTTTGGTCCTGTGAAAATCTGCCAACCAAATTTATGAACAAAAGTGGTAATTCTTTGTCCATGGCTGCTATGTGCGCCTTGGAATTTGTTAAAACACCATCACATTAGGTAGTGTATTCGGCCCATCAGAATGGCCATCCACTGTGTGGCAACTTCGGAGAGCTCTGTGTGTGTACTTAGGATGGCATTCTGATGAACATTTGAGCTCCATTTAGTTTTTCGGTGTGTGATGGGTTATTGTTTTACTGTGGCCCTTTTTGTTCAGTCTTCGCTCGCTCCTGTCATGTGTGCTGGGGAGGGCTCACATGACAGGAGAACCTTCTTGTGTCCCCTTTTGATCCACTCAGTAGTCATTTATTTGACTGGTCCCTTCGTTCCCCTTTTTCCACTCGAAAAAACCCTAATGTGCCTATTTTCCTCCCCTTCGTGTGTTCATTTGTTCTGTATATGTGTTGTGGATATGCTCATTCTCAACATGTGTTTGCATTTGATTTCGGTAAATTAATTCATACATGAGAAAGGGTATGCCAAAATACCCCAACGTACTAAATTGAATTAGTTTCATTATCTTTGATGGTTTTTAAAGTACACCTGTATTAACTAATTCTGAAGGTCTCTTGTTTTGGCCCCTCTTGGAGAACTTCTGGGGTGAAGTCTTCTTTAGGAAGGGGGGTCGTTCGCTCCTGTCATGTGTGCTGGGAAGGGCTCACATGACAGGAGAACCTGTGTGTCCCTATTCTGATCCACTCAGTAGTCGTGTATCCGACTGTTCCCTTCGTTCCCCTTTTTCCACTCGAAAAACCCTTCTGTGCCCCCCCTCCGTGTGTCGCATGTTGGTATGTTGAGAATATGCTCAAAATTTGCCTTAAATTCTAGTAATTAATTCATAAATGTGAAAGGGTATTTGGCAAACCCCCACGTACTAAATTGAATTTATTTTGTTACTATGATGGTTTATTATGATCCGGTTTGAGCATTTCTTACACAAATGTAATTGAGAGGTTGAGGGAGGCTAACCTCATTTTAAATTTAAACTTGTGATTTGGCTGTGCTAACTTTGTCTCATTTTAGCCCCTCCTGGAGAAAACTTCTGGGGGGAAGTTTTCTTTAGGAAGGGGGGTGTTACGGCCAGCCGTATTTTGTATTATATGTTGCATTGTAGAATTTCCCTTTCTTCTGAGGTGGAGAGTTGGTGAGGGGTGGAGACTGAGGAGACCTTGATCATAAATGGACTGACACCTGTGACACAGAGTGGATTGGCTGGGAGCCACACCCGGTATCCTATAAAGATGACTCTCAACCTCTGCTGATCAGAGGACTGTCAGCTTCGGCAGCGGAGATTCCATTCCTCTGTCCTCTCACTCCACCAAACCAACCCAAACACTCTGGTCTTCATGCCTGTTGGAAGAGTCCTTAAAGACTGTGCTTCGTAGCCATCATGTTGGGACCAACTCTGCTTCTGATCTTTTGCTATTAGTTAAGTTTGTTTTGTTTATAGTTTGTTATTTAGATTCTTAGTTTGTATATTTTGTTGTTGTTGTACATATTTTCTATTTTTGTTTGGTAATAAATATATATTCAGTTTTAAATTCTGTGTCCTTTTAGTTATTATGTTACGGCTTTTATACCCTAGACTAAGGGTCGTAACACCTGGGCTTAAAATACTGGAGCACTCGACTGGCCTGCATGTGTTTATTATGTTGCAGGGATGACTGACGTTTCGACTTGCGTCTTCCACTTGACTCTGATGAAGACCCAAGTCGAAACGCAAAATGATAACTACGTGCAGACCAGTCGAGTGATCCAGTATTTTATTAGGTATCCAGGTATTAATACAGTATTTTATTAGGTAGTCTCTGCTGAAGTATTCAGGTATTAATACAGTATTTTATTAGGTAGTCTCTAGTGAAGTATCCAGTAGCTTCTTATCACCTGACAGGGAGGAGTTTTCCCGGTAGGACGTAGCTTCTTATCACCTGACAGGGAGGAGTTAGTAGAGAAATAAGGCTTCAGTGGATAATTCATAAAGCACTTTTCCCCTCATAGAAAAGTGGAGTAAAAAAAAACAATATTTGTCTTTGAAATGTAGTGGTGTGAAAGTAACGAGTATCCAAAAATACAAATACTCAGGCAAAGGTACAGATACTCAAACACATGATGTAAATGATTGTAAATAAAACATACTCTCTCGCCATGCCTTCGGCCTGGTGGAGACAAAAAGGAATAATGATATATTTTTATAAACAGGTTTGTTTGATAACAGGTGGCAGAGATTATTACTACTTGAGCCCAGCAGAGGGCAGTGTTGGCTGTGAAATGGTTCAGTGTGGGAGTTTAATCCATTCCAAGAGAGAACTTTTTCCACCACTGGTTTCCAGTTACAGTGGATTTTCCTTTTATGTTTCTATAAGGAAATCATTATTTGAATCTCAAATCCTGACAACCACATACTTATAAAGAAACAAAAAATAACACAAAATATAATAAATAAATAACAAGTTAAACAAACAAAAGCCCTTTTTACAAAATAAAAAACTAAACTATCAGACCCGCTTTAAGCATAAAGTGAAACTAAACGGAAAATGAAAACATGTCAAAACAAAATAAAAATAAAAAGAATAATAATAATAATAATATCATCCATATCTACCAGCAGTGTTGCCAGGTTTTCAGAGATAAATCTGCAACCACGCCTATGAAAACAAGCTAAAAAAAGAACGCACGCATGCGCACACATTTTAATCATTTATTTATGTCCACATAAGAGAGATACAATACAAGGACACAAATATTACAAGGTGCTGTCAAAAATGTACAGTCAGCAAATCATGAACAAATACTCCCACACCTTTTAGGGGTACAAATAACAGCGTCTTCGCCATATTTGGTGGCTACCGATAGTAGAAGAGATTCCACAGAATTTTGCAAGCCGTTTAGCTGCTTTTTTTGGCATCCCAAGTTGTTGGAAGCCTCTTACAACCAACATATGTACATGTCCTAGGCTGCCAAAGATAAACACAAATAGATTGCACCTATAACCTATCTCTGTGATGGTATGGAGGAGCGGCTGGTATTTAATGACTTTGGTCATAAAAGCTTCCTCTAAGCTAGAATCAAAGGTGCAGCCATTTCAAGAATGGAAACTGATCTGTTTCCTTCATTGACAACAACAACATCTGGTGTATTAGCAGAGAGATGTGCAAAGATTTCAGGATTTTCAGTACAGAGTTGAAACATGGAAGGTTTGACACAGGAATGTTTGTACATTCTCACTGATGGTGTAACATGTTTAGATATGTCCTTAGTTATGAGATCAACTATTCTGTCGTGGCGTGCTATGTAAAGTCCTTTATAGGCAAAGCAGCCATTCAGAATGTGTGACATGGTTTCTGTAACAGGCCCTGTGGTGTGATGCAGACAATGAGGTACATGATGGGTGGAGGGAAACCAGATGGAAAGGTTGAGTCTGGTAGGAAGGATCTGTAACCTGGCTTTTACTGTAAAGGTGATAATGTCCTCATTGAGAGCAGTCTTCCTTAGAAATGAATGGGAAACAGAGTGGTCAGCAGAGGGAAGACAAGCAAGTTTTCCCTGAAGTGTAAGACCAGTCCAGTGTTGTTGTTGTTGATGTTGAAAAAGATCCAGCAAGGTCCGCCGAGCACCTGCAGATGTCAGCAGGTGAGTGTGTCCACCGTAGGTCACTGTACCTCTCACAGAGGTGAGGGGGTCAGTTATTAAGTCCTCAGAGACCCTCACAGTCTCCAAATCAGGCCGGACCCACTCCAGGGACACTCCGGTTTGGACACAGAGGTCGTTCAAGTCCGGCCAGTCCGATGACACGCCAAAGCCCGGGGAGTGAGTGTCTAGTTTCCCACTGGGTTTCCTCTTGAACCCTAGGAAGGGGGGCTCTGACTCCCTGGCTAAAGGGACATTGCGTCTCCTTAAATCAAGGAACAGGGAAGATCTGGCCAGTTCTCTCACATCCCTGTCATCATTATTCAACATGCTCAGTAGATGGGATATGCGCATGCTAGTATAAATCCACGACACATTGGGTACACCTAGCCCTCCCCCCCACTGAGGGTGGAAAACTATATCACGGGTGCTGTGTGTGTTCAGGGCAAACCACTTAGGTACTAAGCTCACTGTTTTATTGTTTGTTTTATTTGTTTTACTGTTTCACACACACACACACACACACACACACACACACACACACACACACACACACACACACACACACACACACACACACACACACACACACACACACACACACACACACACACACACACACACACACACACACACACACACACACAGATGATCTTGCTCACAATTTCATCTAAAGTGTAAAATGTTTATAATATTTTTTGAATAATATCCCTGGCACAACATTGTCAGATGGGGGTCTGTCTCTGCGGACATTAAACACATATTAATCTTGGGGTCCATGACATGGAAATGTTTAAGAACCTACTGGTTAAAAAAAACATTAGGAAACAAGTCTGAATAATTAGAAAAGCCCAGCCACCAATATTTGTAATATAAGAAACCAGTCGTGTAAAGTAACCTGCAAGTACATTTACTCAAGTACTGTAAGTACACTTTTGAGGACTATTTACTTTACTGGAGTAGGCCTATTTCCCATTTTCAATACTTTGACTTCTACTCCACTACATCTCAGAGGCAAATATTATACCTTTACTCCACTACAATTATTTGAAAACTTTAGTTTTTTATCTTTGCTGATACAAAATATTGTTTCATAAAACATACATTAACCACTTCAGCTGTATTTTATACAGGCTTTTTGAAAATAGCAGATCTACATGCTCACTACTTTTACTCAAGTAACAATTTGAACACAGGCCTCTTATAACAGAGTATTTCTACATTCTGGCATTGCTACTCTTACAAGTAAAAAAAATCGCACCCTGTGTGAAGGAAGCGGTGCCTTTGATGAGTGGCCTCCTGGTGGCGCTATAATAGGGCGGGGCGGGGCTTCAGCAATTAATGCTCGTCCCTAGTGGTGGTGTAAGTCTACAAACCAAATTCGGACTTGGTGGCATGCTGCTAACTGGAGTTATGGCTGTTTGTAGCCCAGCCAATGACAATACAGAGGGGGCGGGGCTTCAGCAATTAAAGCTTGTCCCTATTGGTGGTCTAAGTTCACGTGGTAAATGTGTATTTGGTAGCATGCTGCAAAGTGGACTTATGGCTGTTTAAAGCCCAGCCAATAGGAAGACAGAGGGGGCGGGGCTTACTACATTGCAGTTGGTCCCTATTGGTGGTCTGAGTCCACGTACCAAATTTGTACTCAGTAGCATGCTGTGAACTGGAGTTATGGCTGTTTAAAGCCCAGCCAATGGGAAGACAGAGGGGGCGGGGCTTATGTAATTACAGTTGGTCCCTATTGGTGGTATTAGTTGGACTTGGCGGCATATGCTGCAAACTGGAGTTATAGCTGTTTAAAGCCAGTGGCCTCCTGGTGGCGCTATAATAGGGCGGGGCGGGGCTTCAGCAATCAATGCTCGTCCCTATTGGTGGTCTAAGTCCACATACCAAATGTGGACTTGCTGCCATGCTGCGAACTGGAGTTATAGCTGTGTAAAGCGCTGTTTAAAGCCAGTGGCCTCCTGGTGGCGCTATAATAGGGCGGGGCGGGGCTTCAGCAATCAATGCTCGTCCCAATTGGTGGTGTAAGTCCACATACCAAATTTGGACTTGCTGGCATGCGAACTGGAGTTATAGCTGTGTAAAGCGCTGTTTAAAGCCAGTGGCCTCCTGGTGGCGCTATAATAGGGCGGGGCGGGGCTTCAGCAATCAATGCTCGTCCGAATTGGTGGTGTAAGTCCACATACCAAATTTGGACTTGCTGGCATGCTGCGAACTGGAGTTATAGCTGTTTAAAGCCCGTGCTCAAACGGACATCCGGGCTCAAACGGACATAACGGACATACGGACGGACATAGTGAAGTGTAGAGCGCGCTATAATAGGGCGGGGCGGGGCTTCAGCAATCAATGCTCGTCCCAATTGGTGGTGTAAGTCCACATACCAAATTTGGACTTGCTGGCATGCTGCGAACTGGAGTTATAGCTGTTTAAAGCCCGTGCTCAAACGGACATCCGGGCTCAAACGGACATACGGACGGACATAGTCAGGTGTAGAGCGGCTGGCACCGCTAAAAATGTCAGTGCATTTTCCACCGCTCTAAGAAAGTACAGAAAATCAAGGCCAAACTCGCTTACAATAAGCGGACGTGGCAACGCTGTCTACCATGCGTGATCGGTGCGACGCATGCTGCTGACGTCATCTCCACCGGACCCGGTGGTGTTGTAGTTCTCAATATAATCTTTAGCCTCATTATAAACCACCAACACACACAATGACAACACTTTAACACAATGTCCTGGTTCATATCAACACACACACTACGCACACTACACACATAAGCCTTTAATTAACCAACAGCCCGTTCTAAAACAACACAACGGTTCAATGTGCGCGAGACGGACTACAAGTCCCAGCAGGCAGTGCGCGACGCGGAGAACATACACACACACAGAAGGACAAACCCGGCGGTGAGTGAATGACAGGCAGCGCGAGCGGCTGGACGTTTAAATGTAAAATAAGACTTTTAAAACCTTATAACATGTTTAATGTTCAGTTTATATGTTTATTTACTGTATGACACCGTGTTTTATTCATATTAACCCCACTGTCTGCCCTGTTATGTTACAAAACACCTTTTATTGCATAACTGCAGACTTCAGCTTTAACCACGTTATGTGTTTGTGTGTTTCTGAAGGATATCCTACAGAAACATCACATCATATTAATGTCCTCTCTCTGGTATCCTCTAGAGCATTGGTTCTCAAAGTGGGGTCCGGGGACCCCCAGGGGTACCTGAGGGGGTTCCAGGGGGTCCCCAGCTAAATGGAGGATAGTTAGGAACCAAATGGACCCTAGGCTATGTGTGTCTGTAACTCTGAGAGTGTACAAATGGAACCAAATGGACCCTAACGGGTCCATTTGGTTCCATTTGTACACTCTCAGTTAGATTAACATTGATTTTACAATATGAATTGGGGTCCTAGAGATAGAAATGCCATTAAAGGGGGGGTCCTTAGCCTAATGCATGTTAAACTGGGGGGTCCTCGAAATTAAAATGGTTGAGAATCACTGCTAGAGCCGTAAAAACCTTCTCTTATGGGGGTCATATCTGGCTTATCTTTTCAAATGGGGGTCCGCAGGCTAATAATAAGTGTCAATTTTGGGGGTCCTTGACATGAAAAAGTTTGAGAACCACTGCTCTAGAGCAGGGGTCTTCAACAGGGGGTCCGGGACCCCTAGGGGGTCCACAGAGTTACTACAGGGGGTCTGCCAAATCTTTGTGTGACATGATATTTTTTAACATTAACCACTTGAACCCCAGCATCTCTTTTCTGAGGAGAACTTTAGCCAAAAATAGCAGATCTACAAGCTCTCAACGCCTCGCGCCGCGAGGCGTTGAGAGCTTGTAGATCTGCTATTTTTGGCTAAAGAGGTGTGTTTGGTGTAGAGGGAAAAAAGAGCAGACCAAGTAAAAAAAAACCCTGTTTAATCTGCAACACAATGTTATACAAAATAGAGGGGGTCCCTGCTTCATCTCTCTCAGCTAAGGGGTCCCTGGCCTGAACATATTGAAGACCCCTGTTCTAGTATGGTCTGATGTCTGTCCTCTCTCTGTTATCCTCTAGTATGGTCTGATGATTGTCCTCTCTCTGTTGTCCTCTAGTATGGTCTGATGACTGTCCTCTCTCTGTTATCCTCTAGTATGGTCTGATGAGTGTCCTCTCTCTGTTATCCTCTAGTATGGTCTGATGAGTGTCCTCTCTCTGTTATCCTCTAGTATGGTCTGATGATTGTCCTCTCTCTGTTATCCTCTAGTATGGTCTGATGATTGTCCTCTCTCTGTTATCCTCTAGTATGGTCTGATGGCTGTCCTCTCTGTTATCCTCTAGTATGGTCTGATGACGGTCCTCTCTCTGTTATCCTCTAGTATGGTCTGATGACTGTCCTCTCTCTGTTATCCTCTAGTATGGTCTGATGACTGTCCTCTCTCTGTTATCCTCTAGTATGGTCTGATGGCGGTGCGGTTGCTGAAGGTGTCTGTTGCCACGGTGACGGTGTCTGGGTTGTATGTTTACAACAGACAGCTTGACCTCAACGACCTCAGCGTGGTTCGCTTCGGACGCGCCGCCGCCGCCGTGAGTAACCTGTCTGTCTGTCTGTCTGTCTGTCTGTCTGTCTGTCTGTCTGTCTGTCTGTCTGTCTGTCTGTCTGTCTGTCTGTCTGTCTGTCCGTCCGTCCGTCCGTCCGTCCGTCCGTCCGTCCGTCCGTCCGTCCGTCCGTCCGTCCGTCCGTCCGTCCGTCCGTCCGTCCGTCCGTCCGTCCGTCCGTCCGTCTGTCTGTCTGTCTCACATATAGAGACACACGGCCGGAAACGGAAGGCCTACAAATTCACGCCCACTTTTGACACTCGGGGTTAGGGTTAGAACAATGAACTGCAGCTCTCAATGCAATCTCTATGAGAGGCATTGTAAAATACCGTCATTTCACTGGTTAACTACTGAAGCTGTAGCGATTTTTTTGTGTTCTAATAAACTGTCCCTTTTGTTTAATGTATCCTTTTTAATGTCCCATATCTGTTATCTCGATATACTACCCACAATATACTATAATATACTCCATCAGTATGTCAAAACCGCTAGCATCGGAGATTTAGAGTTTAAGTGGTCGCATGGTATATACGTCATGGACGCATCCCTTGAGGTTTTCAATACCCAGAAAACTGGCGAAAGTGTCCGTTTTCAATATGTTTTGGTCATTATCTCTGGAACAGAAGTTCCAATCTGCTCAATTCAAAGCTTGTTGGATGCGTGACTTTGAGGACATTAAGCACACAATGACACATTTTCCGGTTATTTTGTATTTTTTTTAGGGGAGGCGAGATCTTAGTTGGGCAGGCAACCGCCTGTACTGTCTCTACAGTGGGTACACCACTGGTCAGCGCTCGGCGCTAAAGACAGTGATGTCACTGAAATGCGACAACTTGTCTGTCTGCCGTCTACCCTCTGCTGTGTTAACATTATGGGTAACTCGTTAAAGTGGCAAATTAAATGTGAAACACATCAACTATTAAGAAAACAAGAAGATATGTTGACAAAGACACTCCATACATTTGGAAACATATTTTTATTTAAATCAATATCGTCTCCAGTTAATGTAGGAATATTTTAAAAATAGGCTAAACTCTCATGTCCTCTCATAGGGAATGCATTGAGAGCTGCAGTTCATCGTTCTAACGGACCCCGAGTAGCAGCGCTATCTCAAAAGTGGCCGTGAATTTGTAGGCCTTCCGTTTCCGGCCGTGTGTGTCTATTGATGCGTTGTGTGGTTTTACTAATAAGGTCCCTGGTTAATACACCTTATATCCCTCAATACATTATAATTGCCCTCTATAACTATATAACTATATAACTAAATAAAAAAATAAAAACACTTTCAATATTTTCTTTATTTTAGAAACAGTTTACTCTTTTACCCGCAAGTTGATGATGTCATTAAGGTTGCTTTATTTGGATACAATGCGTGTCACTGCCCGCCCGGTCTGACCCTGCCGGTTCTCTAAGTTTTTATTTTTAAATAGGCTCTGTCATGATTAATTGACCACATATATGAAGTTAAACAACTAAATTCTATCCAAACGATATCTTATAAGTAAATTCCGTGCCTCAAAAAAGAAGTTTGAGAGCGTTTTAAAGTTAAAACCGAAAGTAAAACACTGCAGAGAAAACAATGGCTGCCGTTCCATTTTTGTCGGCTGCACTGGTTCTATTCGGTTTCACAACTCGCCGGACGCGCACGGACACACACATGCGTGCGTTTCATTTACGTCCTGGATACCCGGATGTCAAAACATAAATGGTAGGGAAAACACGGATTTCAGAGTAGTATTTCAATGCAGGAAACACCCCAGCATCATTATATATATATATATATATATATATATATATATATATATATATATTAGGGGTGTGCCGATACACTAATTTCACGAAACGATACTATACGATATTTGACTCACAACTTCGATACGATTTCGATACGATACGATACGCACTTTTTTTATTATGAAAATATATCGAGTAGAAAAAAAGAAAATGCAAACAAATAATTCTGTTTTTGCATTATTCAGACATGCAAACTTGTAGCTTTTCAGCTACAATAGCCGTTTTGAATCCAAATAGTATGACACCTGACCCGAAAAAAAAACATGTTGTCACTCTTTTCACTTCGGGGACGTTTGCATGCCTGATTATTATGATTCCAAAAAAAAAAAAAAAAAAAAAAAAAAAAACTTTTTTTTTTTTTTCAAAAACGATTTTTTTTCTCCCCAAAACGATACATATCGTCGCGAAAACGTATCGCGATATATCGCGGGACGATATATCGGCACACCCCTAATATATATATATATATATATATAAATATTTTTAAATTTAGGCTTAAAGTTACCTAGAATCCCTTTAACCTAAACATAACTGAAAGCCAACAAGATGCTTCCTAAGGTTCATATGAGCATCAAAACAATATATATTTTTTATTAGCACATGCATTCCGTACATTCCATAGGGCTGGACTAGCCTGGTAAACCCTCCCTCTGGAAATCTCATTTCCATTTCATTTCAGGAGTGAGTCTGGCCTGAAGGCTTGTCTGGGCGTTTCTAGCCCGTTCACCAAATGGACGAGCCTATCAGCGTCGTCGCTCATAATTCTGTGATTGACAGCGAAAGTTGGCCAATCAGGTGGCGAGTTTGAGTGAGCCCGAATGGAGCCGAGTGCAGCCTGAGTGCAGCCGACAAAACACGAACGGCAGCCATTGTTTCTTCTGCACTGTCTGTACTTCTTACTTTCGGTTTTAAAACGCTCTCAAACTTCTTTTTTGAGGCACGGAAATTACTTATAAGATATCGTTTGGATAGAATTTAGTTGTTTAACTTCATATATGTGGTCAATTAGTCATGACAGAGCCTATTTAAAAATACAAATTTAGAGAACCGGCAGGGGCGGGCAGTGACACGCATGTATCCGAATAAGGCAACCTATTTTGGGCATGGCCGTCTCAAAAGTCCCGTTGCGTCACATAGTCTGGAGGTGGTAAAAATGCACTGCAATTGGCTGAAGGGGAACATTGGCTGAAGGGGTTGTCAGTCAACGGTATTACTCCCGCCCAACTCCAGCCCACAGCCAATATTGCAGAATGGGCGTTCATGCCAGACTCACTCCTGAAATCAAATGGAAATGATATTTCCAGAGGGAGGGTTTACCAGGCTAGGGCTGGACCACACACATGGACAAATGACATCATCGACTTGTGACGGGCATTGAGTAAAAGATGAATTATTTATAAAATAAATACAATATTTTAGGTGTTTTTGATTCACAATTGTTGTAGTGGGCAATTATAATGTATTAAGGCTTAATTAATCTATGTAATACATGAATTAATATTATAATGTATTAAGGCTTAATTAATGTATGTAATACGTTCATTAATATTATAATGTATTAAGGCTTAATTAATGTATGTAATACATTAATTAATATTATAATGTATTAAGGCTTAATTAATGTATGTAATACATTCATTAATATTATAATGTATTTAAGCAATATTACACGAGAGGGGGTGCTTTACCGTCATTATTGGCACGCCAGTGATGCGGTCAGGAACGAGGCGAAGCCGAGTTCCGCGAGCATCACTGAAGTGCCAATAATGTAAGGTAAAGCACACCCTCGAGTGTAATATTGCGATTATACAACAGTTACCAACAAAACACATCCAAATGTATTCATATTGTGGGGCAATTAATAGTAAAAATGTTTCGCTATTGTCCGTTTCCTTGTAAAGAGAAGAGTTTTTGACTGAGAGACATTAAATAGTCCCTGTAGCAGCGCTTTGAGTTTGAGGCACCGTCTCATCAACACAGCTGAGCTATCAATGCTTGCGCAGTGGAATGAATTCCAGTAGGCTATATGCTCCGTCGTACGACCGTGTCACGCGGCCAAAATAACTGATCTACAAGCTGACAACGCGTCGCGATGGCGACGCGTTGTGAACTTGTAGATCGGCTGTTAACGAAATGGGAGTAATTTTTACTTTACACAGGAGGATATTTATAACCTTCTAACCATTGATCAACCGTAAATCCACCAAATTAACAACATAGTTCATTTTGCATAGCTGTTTGTTCTCCGGTGGCGGCGGTGGGTCAGGCTACTGTCTGTTTGTTTTCCTACCGTGGGACAGCGTGACTTCACAGCACAGCTGTGCCATATATGGTCTAATCAGGTGCGGACTGGACTGCAGTGCGGAGTGATTTATTAATGTGATTAGGCCCGTGCTATGATGCTGGTTTGAAGCACGGCTAGAAAGCTATTTCAACCTATCAGATTGCTTGGTCGGAACTACCTGTTGTATAATAAGGCTTAATTAATGTATGTAATACATTCATTAATATTATAATGTATTAAGGCTTAATTAATGTATGTAATACATTAATTAATATTATAATGTATAAAGGCTTAATAATGTATGTAATACATTAATTAATATTATAATGTATTAAGGCTTAATTAGTGTATGTAATACATTCATTAATATTATAATGTATTAAGGCTTAATTAATGTATGTAATACATTCATTAATATTATAATGTATTAAGGCTTAATTAATGTATGTAATACATTAATTAATATTATAATGTATTAAGGCTTAATTAATGTATGTAATACATTAATTAATATTATAATGTATTAAGACATGTAAGGCTTAATAATCAGTCTGCGTTGCTGGTCTGAGGTGAGTTCAGACTGTAGGTCTGGTTGTAGCTCTATGTGGAGATGAGGAGACAGACACACATTAGATCTACCAGTCCAAACTGGTTGGATTGTATCCCCATAGACATTTAGGGCTTTGGTTCTCAAAGTAGGGTCCGGGGACCCCCAGGGGTCCTTGAGGGGGTACACGGGGGTCCCCAGCAAAAGTACCTCACATAGCGTCACAATAATTGTAATCACTTTAACTATTATTTTATACTTTGGCTATTTAAACATAGCAGATCTATCTGCTATTCACAATTAATTACAATTAACTGCTATTAACAATGTTTGGAACATTTTCAATAATTTGGATTTTTTTTAATACAAATCTTTTATTCTGGGGGTCCCTGTAACAACTTATTTTGAGATGGGGGTCCGCGGCCAAACACGTATAATTATTCATTCATTGTTTTGTGTTCACTAGACGTACCTCACTGTCTTCATTGTTTTGTGTTCACCAGACGGCTGCTATCAGCTACGACTACCTCACTGCCTTCAAACACGTGGAGCATGGAACAGACGAGTACTGGAGCCTCAGGTCCAAGGTAGGACTGTTCACCTTAACCCTAACCCTCACCATAAAGGTCCTTACCATAGACTGTATAAATGAGATGGACAAAGCCACTCCGCTGCTTTCTACAGACCGAAAAGGAAGCCGATTGTGCCAAGACTGTAGGTCCGCCATCTTTCAATACGCGTCAGAATGAGACCAGACCATTATTGGTTGGGTAGCTTGTCAATCAAGAGCGGGGGGCGGGGAATGAATGCTATTGGTTGTGTAGCTTGTCAATCAAATCATCCCGCCCCTCCTAGAGAATAGCCTACTTTATCGTCAATTTTAAAATAAATAGGACCATAATTTAGCAAAACACATATCCTGATGATTGAAAGGAGACTTTAAACTAGCGACTGGAAGCATATAGAATTTATGACAATTTTTATTACCGTAAGAAAATCTAGTCTAAAGTTTGTCAAAAAACCCATTCACTTGCGTTAAAATAAATTCTTTCTGACACCGCAGGTTTTTTGTCGGCCTCATCGTAAATATCTAAGACTTGCCCCTTGGTCCTTACACAGCGGGGACCATTTTCTCATGCAAATCATTCTTTAAAAAAAAAACGTATAAAGTCAATGCAAGCTTTCACATCAACGACAAAGTTTCGTGGAGCGAAAAATGCAGCTCCTATTTTTTCGCCCCACAGTGGAATATTGCGGACATTGGCTTTATTTACTCATTAAACACGCTAGGCCATCCCATCCAACTCCTGTTGAAGATGAGTCAGCCAGATGCGTACTGGAGGCCATAAAGCCCATTGGATATCAAAGTGGGGCATAGAGAGAGGGCTGCCAAAATACATCTTTGTCGACAAAATCAGCTGTGGATTTATTCGACTAAAACTAGACTGAAACTTTTCAGATGACTATAATATGACTAAAACTAAGTGACATTTTATTTAAAAGACCCAGACTAAACTAAATCAAAAGTTGCTGTCACAATGAACACTGTCACTGACCAGCTGTCGTCTTCCAGAACACGGTTCTGTCTCTATATATACTTGATGGCTGATGGTATTGCTTCCTTAAATTTGCCCACAGCACTATCGGATAGATTTCTACCAAAGACATTTTTGTCCAATGGTGAGTAATCAATTCATGTAAAATCAAAAGTTATTAAATAGTGGTCGGAAAGGTTCTCATTATATGGCCTACTTGTTGTTAACTAGTTGTAGGAACTATTGTTGTATTGCTGTATTGGATCTTGCTTAGTCGATACATTTTTGTATTAGCTCGTGCTCATTTGATTTGGCTATTTTATCTCATGTGTTTAAGACAGTAGGTGCTGATATATTGCACTTTTACCTTAGCGCTAGGTATACTCTTGGTTGCTTGTTTTTACAGGAAATGCACTTCAGACTTCTGATGATTAGTAGTTTCGTTCCCTACCTATGTTGAATGCACTTATTGTAAGTCGCTTTGGATAAAAGCGTCTGCTAAATGACTGTAATGTAATATGGGAAGACTATGAGATGTTCAATTTCAATACCATAGACCAAAACAAGGTCGAGGGTATGGTTGAACTTGTGAGTAGGTTTATCGACACACTGAGAGAAACCGATTAACGTAATAAACACTTTACTGAGGCTATCGGTTACTACATCCACATGGATATTCATGTCGGCAGCCAAAATGATTCTATCAGAGTCTAGGACTAGGCGTGATAGAAACTCTTGAGAATTCAGATAGAAATTCAGTGTAGGCCCCAGGAGGTACACTGTAACAAATAATAAAGGCTGTAATGATTTCCAGCTTGGGTGTGAAAGAGTGAGAACCAGACTTTCAAACGTTTTGTAAGTCAGCCTGGGTCTGGGGCTGACTATTACGCTTGAGTTGAATATGGCTGCAACTCCACCTCCAATTCTGGCCGGTGTCTCGAGGAATATGAGCATTTGTGTGACTTGGTGGGGTGGCTGTATTTAGACAGACGTATTCTTGCTCACCCAGCCATGTTTCGGTAAGACAAAGTAGATCAAGATGGTTGTCTGATGTGATTTAATTTACCAATACACCTTTATAGCGTAGAGATCTAATGTTCAGGAGTCCACATTTAATCATTTTGTTTTGTGGCACTACTGTATTAATTTTGATCTGTGCCAAGTTTTTATGCACAGCTCCTCGAACCCTTGGTTTCATATGCCTAGGGCATTGGTTCTCAAAGTGGGGTCCGGGGACCCCCAGGGGTCCTTGGGGGGGCTCCAGGGGGTCCCCAGCAAAATGTGTTAATACAGCATCACAATAACTTTAACCACTTTAACCTTTCATACTTTGGCTATTCAAAAATAGCAGATCTACAAGCTCATAGCGCGGCACTCGGTGCCACATGAACACTTGTGCAAACCTTTGAATATATATATATATATATATATATATTTTTTTTTTACGCGAACATTTGTAACTCAAATCTTTGCTTCTGGGCAGAGGTCGCGTAATTGCCAGTTTTGACTGTTTTTTTATGACAAAGACCGGAAAAATTAAATCTCTCCGGACATCCTGACCGGTTGATAATGACACGGCTGTTCATTCATTATCACCGCAAAATTAGGCACATCCTCTGCTTTGCAAGCTCGCTCTCTCTCTCTCTCTCGCTCTCTCGCTCACTCGCTCTTTCTCTCTCTCTCTCTTAACAGTGTGCGTGTGTTTCTGGGAGAGAGAGAGAGGTAGAAAGAAAAGAGTTTGTCACACGCTGTTAGGTTACACCTATTTCCTGTTACTAATAACCAGTGTAAAATGTGCTGCATTGGGCGGTAAATGGGAGACACTTTATTGTGAAGGTAGCCTACAACAGGAAAAAGAGAGCTAGTTGTTGCTGCTGCGTACAGACTGCGGTCTCGGCAGACAGACAGAGACACCGCGGTCCGGTTACAAGTTACATTATATAAAGTTGTGTATTTAACAGCCAGTCACACACAAGTTGTATCATTACGAGTTAGAATATGTCACAGATACTAGGCTAATACAAGGGCACTTGTGAGTAAAGTTGGCAAGTTGCCCTACAGTTTAAACAACAGTGCAGGTTGAAGATGAAATCTAACACAGATGCGTAAATACTCTTCACAACAGCTATAGGCTACTGCAACTATGGCATCGAGCTGAAACATGACGTTAATCATAATCGTGGACCTATTTTTAACTCTATGAGGTGGACACGTTAAAACGTTACCACTTTGAACTGAATAGCTCTATGAGGAGACCACAAGGTTCTCACAACTCATCAACTTTCCCACGGCTGTCCCAACTAGACGCACGGACGGCATCCACTGTCTAACTATACATTATAACCTCCTGTGAGTGAGTAGTGGTCTATAATGTATTGCCCTAACAGGTCAGCTGAGCCATGTTATGAAGGATTGGAGGAGGAGTGCCCTTTGATTAGAAAATGCATACAAACGCAATTGATTATTGAGAAACCATTACGCACGCAGCGGTCATGCGCAAATGGTAATGTAGGTAATTAATGTATTTGTGTAAGATGACCCTGCTATATAAAATGTGTATATTATGATGGTTCATGTTCTAATAGCTCAATCCAAAATATAATGCTGTAGGCCTAAGTGTTAGGCTGTATTTACGCACCTGCTTGTCATTAATGCATACAAATAATTATGAGCGTTATTTTTGTCAGATGTCCGGTAAATTTGAATCCTTCCGGACATTGGGACCGGCAGATTAAAATCCTAGCGCGACCCCTGCTTCTGGGGGGTCCCTGGAACAAAATATTTCCGATGGGGGTCCACGGCAAACACATATCATTTTGGGGGTCCTTGACATGAAAACGTTTGAGAACCACTGGCCTAGGGGGTCGAGTAGTTTCAAATGTTCTAATTTGTAGTGTAGGTGGCTGCTGTGGTGGAAGCACAGAGAAGCGTGTAGGACTGCAACTCTGCTTCCTGGTCCCAGCTCTGGGTGGTCATAGTTTATTGATAAACTCGTCTATATTTCTAGAGATGAGCGCTGCACCATCCCAGGTTGGATGTATGCAGTCTCTCCCCATCAGACCGGTTTTCCCCTCCAAAGTTTGCCAATGATTAACCCATTTAGACCTGGAACTGTGTCATTTTTAGATTTGAGCTAAAAAAGCATTATTTTACACTTTGGCTATTCAAAAATAGCAGATCTACAAGCTCATACGAGCTTGTAGATCTGCTATTTTTGAAAATTTGTGAAAATGTGTGCAAATCTTTGAATATATATATTTTTAAAGCGAACATTTTTAACTCAAATCTTTGCTTCTGGGGGGGTCCCTGGAACATATTTTGATGGGGGTCCGCGGTCAAATACATATCATTTTGGGGGTGAAAAAGATTGAGCACCACTGATATAGAAACATACGTTTTTCAGAAAACTGTTGAGATTTAGGACACATGTAGAATCGACTTCAGGTCTCAATGATTAATAAAGCCCACGTTATTATCTGGACACCACCTTGATAACCAGCGGTTGAATGAAGACATACGGGCATATTTTAGTCATGTGAAATGTTTTTAGTAGTATTTAAAGACCTCTCTATAGAAAACATTAGGAGTAAAGAGACAGGTCAAACATTGTGTCAGAAACATGTGTTCACAGAACAGACCTGTTGATCACTGCTGGCAAGCCTCAGCTGTGAGGACACAGTGTACTGACACCCTCTGGTGGTGATGTTGTGGCACTGCATCTCATGTCTCGAGCTCAGTGTGTATTTACTGTGTAGAACAGGGCCAGGGCCAGGGGTCTAAAAGGTTCTGCAGGTCAAGGACCCCTCAGCTGAGAGACAGATGAAGCAGGGACCCCCCCACTACATAGTGTATGACATTGTGTTGCATATTGAACTTATCATAGATAGTTTCATAGACTTGTTTGACAGACACTGTTATCATGTTGTGTCAATTTATGTTCTTGTTTGTTTGTTTGTTTGTTTACATGTGATCTTTATCTATTCATATGTTGGATTCATGTTAATGTGTATTTTCAGACATTTAACCATTTAAACCCTCCATCCAGTAAACTACACCAAACCTCTTTGCCCAGAATAGCCGATCACATTGTAGATTTGCTATTTTCCCCTCAGAATAGGGATGCCATTGGTTCATGTAAAGATTTGACGGCCCCCCCTGTAGTAACTCTGAGGACCCTCTAAGGGTCCCGGACCCCCTGTTTGTTTGATTGATTGAATAGTTTTTGAAGAGCTGAGGTTCAAAAAGCCACCCGTCTCATCAAAAGGTCAAAGGTCATCTCGGAGCAAAAAAAAAAAACAGGTTATTCTCAGCACCGCTCAGCGCCAGTGTTGCCAGATTTTGCGAGAGAAATAAGCGACCAGGGTCTATGAAAACAAGCCCAAAAGAAGTGATGTATAATAGACCACATGAGCACTTCACCTGTATACGTCTTCTATAGACGATCTACAAGCTCGTTGTGAGCTTGTAGATCTACACACAACAAAAAAATTACGGAGAAAAAAAGTGCAAAATGTGGAATATTTGTTGAATCATTTTAACAATACAAATCTTTAATGGGGCACAACTTATTTTAAGATGGGGGTCCGTGCACAAATACATATTTCGGGGGGTTCTAGTTTGAACATGGTTTAAGCAACATTTGGTAGCTGGAAGCCTCCCCAAAAAAAACACAACCCACAACCACCAGTATTTAAAGTGGCTTATGATAAACAGACATGGCAACACTGTTCAGAGCCTGTTGATCGCTCTCTAATGCAGACGATGAGACTAGTGGAGGCAGAGCGGCCGTCTCTTGTAGTCTTGTAACGCTCACGGTTCGATCCCCGGGCCGCACCTGGTACCTGTCCAGTACCTGTACCTGGACCGCACAGGGGTGTCCTGGGTTACTGTCAAACACTACCCTTCCTCTTAGCCTGGCCTACTTGTTGTTAACTAGTTGTACGAACTCTTGTTTTATTGTTTTATTGGATCTTGTTTAGTCGATACACTTATGTGTTTTATCTCGTACTTATTTGTTTTTCCTATGTGTCTCATGTGTTTAAGACAGTAGGTAACTGATATATGTCACTTTTACCTTAGCTCTAGGTATACTCTTAGATGTTGTTTTAGAAGAGAATGCACTTCAGACTTCTGGTGATTAGTAGTTTCGTTCCCTACCTATGTTGAATGCACTTATTATAAGTCTCAATAATATACACACACACACACACACACACACACACACTCTCTCTCTCTCTCTCTCTCCCCCCCCCCCCCCCCCCACACAGCTCAGGGAGTTGGGGGCTCCTTGGCTATTAGCATCTCATTAGCATCTCATTAGTGAGCCGTGCAAACAGCTGATGGGAAAATTAACTGTAGCTTACTTAAAACCTCATGAATTATTAATGACGTGTGTGTGTGTGTGTGTGTGTGTGTGTGTGTGTGTGTGTGTGTGTGTGTGTGTGTGTGTGTGTGTGTGTGTGTGTGTGTGTGTGTGTGTGTGTGTGTGTGTGTGTGTGTGTGTGTGTGTGTGTGTGTGAGTGAGAGAGAGGGCTTGAAGGTTATTGCGTGACCCTTGTTAAACAGGCCCCCTGTAGGCCTGCAATGGGATTGACTCCTCAGGCTATTTAAAAAACGGGGAAAGCAGCTGTGTCATTTTATATTTGAGCACATTTTCATATATATATGTATATATATATATATTTATATAGTAACATACGTTTTTCAGAAAACCCTTAGGATTTAGAACAGTGGTTCCTGTAGTTCACCTGGTTTTGTCGTCTCAGTTAGGAAGGCACTGTAAGACAGTGTTTCCTAAACGGAGCACTCCTGCAAACTTTGGAAGCCATTTTTATCCAATCAAGATGGAATATGAAAAATGGGAAAGACACGTTTCGTGTAATGACTATTAGAGATACTGTGTACCGATGTGCGTGATTTTTGGACAAAATCTGTAGGAGTACTGTCAAAAAATATATTTTGCACAAATCGGCCTCCTGGTGGCGCTATAAAAGGCTCATGTGAAACATTTAGGACAGAATTTCTGAATTGGCATCCAGGGAGTGTGTGTGTGCACAGTTTCACTGTGATCAAGCCAACGGTGCCGGAGATTAGCTGTTCACAGACGGACACACACACGCACACACACACGCACACACACACGGACGGACGGACGGACAAACGGACGGAGGGTAAAACATACTCTCTGGCCTTTCGGCCTGGTGGAGACAATGAATAAAAGGTTTAGTTGTGGTTGTTGGATGGATCACTTTATTGAAAAAGCCAGACGCCTCGCTGTAACATTATGTTACACACTTGACATTGACCCCCCCCCTCCCCCCACAGGCCAAATAAACTAATTCCCCATTATCTGGGGGGGGGTCTAATTGATTGACTGGTCCCAGTGGAGTCCTGTAGTCTTTTATTTGTCCAATCGGCTTCCTGCTGCATTATTAATGATGTGTGTGGGCGGGGCCACCGGGGAAATGTAGCCGTCATCTACTGTGTGTGTGTGTGTGTGTGGGTGTGGGTGTGTGGGGGGGGGGGGGGGGGGGGGGGGGTAATAATGAGCCTGTCTAGGACTCTGAAGGTCCCAGAGGTCTCAAGTACGATTCCGGCTCTCAGTAATGTGTTTAAGTGTCCCTGAGCAACACTTAACCCCTAAACTGCTCCCCCAGCAGCACTCAGCTGGGTGAAGCTGGAAAGTGAAGTTCCCCCAGGGGATGGGATATCAACAAACCCCCAGGGGATGGGATATCAACAAAAACAAGAGGAAATATAGCTGCAAGCAGCGATAATACGGGGCCAGTGAATAGAGAGAGAGAGAGACATGGAAACGGAATAGATTGAAGAGAGTGACATGGAAACAATAGATTGATGAGAAAGAGAGATGGAAACATAATGGTTTGATTGGACATCTCAACCTACTGCCATTAACAGGATTCGAACTCTCAACCTTCAGACTAATAGGCTGCAACACTACCTATAGTGCTATAGCTTTGTCCAGGCTGATATTGTCTGTTGAAGATCATAAACTCTTGCCTTCTTTCATGAACCAAGCCCCTGTTTCACTAACACTAAGATCACTCGTTCACAAACCATTTACCAATGAAGAAATTGTACATCTCCTCAGAACCAAAACTAGTGAAAGTAGCCGATCTACAAGCTCACAAACCATGAAAAGTTGTGAGATTGTAGATCAGCTATTTTCAGAATGAAGTATGTCATACGTTGAAAAAACGTACTCTCAAATAAGCATTTCAGGTTGTCTTTACCATTTGCACATGTATTCATTGATACAGTCATGTTGTTTGCAATTCAACTTAAATTAAGTCTGCATCAAGTGAGGCTTGAACTGGCGACCCTGAGATTGTGAGGCCTTCATTTAAGGGAGACGCCATTGGCCCAACAGATAAGTAACTGTGAAAAAGGAGATCACACAGATGATACAGTTTCACGCAAATAGCTGAAAAATCCTGGGTTTAAGTGTTTTTCAAACTGCTCAAAATTGCGGACAATCTAAGGGCGGAGCTTACTGGTCAAAGCGATAGATGTGTTCCTCATGAGTCAAGGCACATGTGTAAGCAAGTTTCACGACTTTCGGCCAAACGAGGCATGACTTATGCCTGTTTAAAGTATGCCTTTTCAAAAAATTGCTATAGCGCCCCCTTTTGGCCAATTGGAGTGAGATTGGTTTCAGTGATATTTGGAATGACCCTGTACATTTCTGCCAAGTTTCAAAGAAATGTGAGTCTGCATGAATGTTTTAGGCACAGATGAATAATTTTCATAAAACTGTAATAGTTAAAATCTATCTCCTCCTGGGATTTTTGAGCAATCTGCACGAAACATTTTACACATGAACTTTGGACCACTGCCTACAAAAAAATCCAACGGATTTTCCATAAGTGAAAAAATGCAGAAGTTAGGAGCCAATGACTGTTTTTCATATAATTCAAAATGGTGGGCGATCTAAAGGTCAGAGGTCAAAAGTCAGACCACGAAAGTTGTCGGGCATGAAGAGACGCATGTGTGTATCGAAGTTTCATGGTTGTAGGTCAAACAGGGCATGAGTTGTACCTGTTCAAAGTTGGCACTTTCAATTGAGTGCTATAGCGCCACCCTTTGACGAATGAGTGTGAGAATTATTTCTTGGTAGTTTTTCATGAGCATCTACCATATGGCCGAGTTTCGTAAAAAGCGTATGCACGGTTAAGCCAGAACTGGCAAAAACAGGTATTTTTCAAACTGCTCAAAATTGCGGAAAATCTAAGGGCGGAGCTTAATGGTCAAATCGATACGTGTGTTCCTCATGAGTCAAGGCACATGTGTAAGCAAGTTTCACGACTTTCGGCCAAACGAGGCATGACTTATGCCTGTTTAAAGTCTGCCTTTTCAAAAAATTGCTATAGCGCCCCCTTTTGGCCAATTGGAGTAAGATTGGTTTCAGTGATATTTGGAATGACCCTCTACATTTCTGCAAAGTTTCAAAGAAATGTGAGTCTGCATGTATGTTTTAGGCACAGATGAATAATTTTCATAAAACTGTAATAGTTAAAATCTATCTCCTCCTGGGATTTTTGAGCAATCTGCACGAAACGTTTCACACTTGAACTTTGGACCACTTTCTACAAAAATTTCCAACGGATTTTCCATAAGTGAAAAAATGCAGAAGTTAGGAGCCAATGACTGTTTTTCATATAATTCAAAATGGTGGGAGATCTAAAGGTCAGAGGTCAAAAGTCAGAGTGTGAAAGTTGTTCAGCATGAGGAGACGCATATGTGTATCCAAGTTTCATGGCTGTAGGTCAAACAGGGCATGAGTTGTACCTGTTCAAAGTTGGCATTTTCAATTGAGTGCTATAGCGCCACCTTTGGACGAAAGATTGTGAGAATTATTTATTGATTGTTTTTCATGACCATCTACCATATGGCCGAGTTTCGTAAAAAGCGACTGCACGGTTCAGCCAGAACTGCGAAAAGTGGCAGAAGAAGAAGAAGAAGTGACAGAATAATGCGAATAACAATACGTGTCCAGAGCAGAGCTCTGGCCCCGTAAAAAGACAGAAATCAGTGGTTCTTTGTAAACCCAGTGCCAACAATGTTACAATGATACTAATGAAGGCTCTGTTCCATTCTGGTCAAACAGAGTCAGGGTGTTGACTCACTAGAAACACTCTGCTACACCAGTGGGTCTCAAAGTGTGGTCCAGGGACCCTCATGGGTCCTTGAGGGGGTTCAACATGGACCCTTACAGGTCTGTAACTCTGAGAGTGTACAAATGGAACCAAATGGACCCTTAAGGGTCCATTTGGTTCCATTTGTACACTCTCAGACTTATGGGGGTCCTTGGAATCAAACAGTTTAAGAACCACTCTGCTACACTAAATGGAACAGAGCCTTCATTAGTATCATTCCAGTTGGTTCCATGTGTACACTCTCAGAGTTATAGACCCCGGAAAGGGTGCTTTTTGGACCCCTGGTGGTCCCCAGACGCAAGATTTGAGAGCCAGTGATTTTAGGCTGCGTTTTCCACCATGTTTCCATGGAAACCAGCGGAAACACAAGACCAGTCTCTGCCCAAATACGGGGCTTTGGAGATGATGTCATCGCCGTGACCTCAGCACAGCGACTCAGACCAAATGTTTTATTCTTAGTCTGATAGATCCATAGATTCATTCATTCATTCATTCATTCATCTGTTATTAGTTTAAATTAGTCGTCGGTACTTTCTGAGACAACGATGTCCCGGCATTATGAAGAGCTCCACGTCCGCGGCTACGACGAATTCTGTCAGGCGGTGTCGGACAGGGAAGCAAAGAAGGACGTCGTCATCTTCGCGTATTTCTGCGGCGACAGAGACGAGCGGACGGGCGTGAGCTGGTGTCCGGACTGCGTGCGGTCTGAGCCGGTGGTCCGCGGCCAGATGGCTCACCTTCCGGAAGGCTCTGCGTTCGTCTGCTGTCAGGTAGGAGACAGGAGCTTCTGGAAGGATCCGGACAACGCCTTCAAGAAGAGCCTGAAGCTCAGAGGGGTTCCTACGCTGCTGCGCTACGGAACGGCCCGCGTGCTGCTGGAGGAACAATGCTGCAACGCTGACCTGGTGAAGACCATGTTTACCCAGAAGGACTAGATCAGTGGTTCTCAAACTTGTTCAGGTCAAGTACCCCTAAATTAATGCGGATTTGGCCGCGGACCCACATCTGAAAAGATTTTCAGATGTGGTGTTAAAAATGTAAAAAATATCCAAACATTTTCAAAGAATATCAAGATTTTTTTGAAAATAGCTGATGTATGTAGGGCCCCGGGGGGTCCCCGGACCCCACTTTGGGAACCCCTGCATTAGACCACGGACCACCATAACTCTGAGAGTGTACAAATGGAACCAAATGGACCCGTAAGGGTCCATTTGGTTCCATTTGTACACTCTCAGAGTTACAGCAACATAAGGGTCCATTTGGTTACTAACTATCCAACATTTATCTGGGTACCCCCTGGAACCCACTCAAGGACCCCTGGGGGTCCCCGGACCCCACTTTGAGAACCAATGGACTAGATGATGTTTACCCAGAAGGACTAGATCAGGGGTACTGAACTACCAATCGTGAAGGTCCACACATTTCTTTTTTTAATAAGGCAAAGGTCTGTTTATTTAAGTTGGTCAATCGAGCCAGACTTATGAAATGGGATTCCCTCCCAACCAAACCACTTAATAAAACTGGGGTGCAGAGCAGCGGCAAAAAATGCGCCTGCAAAGCGTGCGTCTGCGAAACTTTCAGTTTTTTCTTTTTGTCTTGTTTTTTCCCTCTAATTGTCTCCGCCAGTATGGTGGAGAGTATGTTTTCGTCTCCGTCCGTCCGTGTGTGTCCCCGTCTCAGCCAAGCTAACATTGGTCAAGCTTCACGTGACACGTGACAATATGTTGTCACCAATGCTTTGATTGGCTAACGAGACGCATGATGAAATAAAAACCTATAAATAGCTAAATCACTTCAAAAAATCATTTATATTTTTTGAAGTGACCATCCATCACTGTGATGACCACTGTTGTTTCTAAATATGAACGGGGTGTGATTTTCTGTCTCCGCCAGGAGAGTTTTACCCTCCGTGTGTGTGTCCGTCTCAGCCAAGCTAACATTGGTCAGGTGACACGTGACAATATGTAATATAAATAGGTAAGACAGGATTAATCAGGAACAGTACTGTGCTCTGAGGAGCACATTTTATAGTTTAATAATGTGACACTGTGTTATGTTAATTCTTCATTATTAATTACTTACAATAGATACGTGGGTTCAGGTTCTATTAAATAGGTATTTTATATTATTTTAACACTTATTTGTATTATTCTAAATGACTTGGGGGGGGGGGGGGGGGGGGTCCAATCTGAAGCTAGGGGAGACAGATCTCCCCCGTACCCCCCAGGATTTCCGTGCCTGGTATGAAAACAAACATGATTTCTACTAGCATAAGACAAACAAATATTTTAAATTGAACAACAATTCAAATACTTTTTAAAGAACCCTCTCTTTTCATGGACCATAAACCTTTTATACTTTGGCTATTCAAAAATCTACAAGCTCATAGCGCGGCCATGCTATGAGCTTGTAGATCTGCTATTTCTTTTAATTGTGAAAATGTGTGCAGATCTTTGAATACAATATTTCTTTAAGCGAACATTTTTTTACTCAAATATTTGCTTCTGGGGGGTCCCTGGAACAAATTATTTCAAACACATTTTGGGGGTCCTTGACATGAAAAAGTTTGAGAACCACTGGACTACATGATGAAAAAAAAAGAAGATAAAGATCAATAAGAACTTAGACTATATTAGTTCCATTGATAACATTTGAGAACCACTGGACTAGGGAATCGCACTCATGAGAAATGTCTCTTTTTGGTTGAAACGGTCGTTATAAACACTACAAAGTGACAGGTGTGTTAGGAGACCACCTGCCACTCATCGTCACACCATCGTTGTGTTTAAGGTGGTCTGAGGAGATCTCTGTCAGTCTCTACCTCGTTGTGTTTAAGGTGGTCTGAGGAGATCTCTGTCAGTCTCTACCTCGTTGTGTTTAAGGTGGTCTGAGGAGATCTCTGTCAGTCTCTACCTCGTTGTGTTTAAGGTGGTCTGAGGAGATCTCTGTCAGTCTCTACCTCGTTGTGTTTAAGGTGGTCTGAGGAGATCTCTGTCAGTCTCTACCTCGTTGTGTTTAAGGTGGTCTGAGGAGATCTCTGTCAGTCTCTACCTCGTTGTGTTTAAGGTGGTCTGAGGAGATCTCTGTCAGTCTCTACCTCGTTATGACGCCTCCGATCACATCGAGCATGTTTGATATTTGTGTAAGTCATTATAGACACAAGACCATGGGTCTTCAACAGGGGGTCTGGGCCCCCTAGGGGGTCCTCAGAGTAACTACAGGAGGGGGCCGTGAAATCATTTTGTCATAGGAACTACTTTTTTTTCTTCGTTTTTTTTTTTACATTAACCACTTGAACACTAGCTGGCATTCCTATTCTTCTGGGGGGAACATTCAACGAAAATAGCTGATCTACAAGCTCACAAGTACTGTATTCACCTCTGAGATAATAGAGTAGAAGCATAAAACATGGACACATTATAATGATATGAAAAAGTAAAAGTACCTTAAACTGTACTTTACTCTGCAGGCATGCACTTCCTCCTGTGTCCACTGGATGGCACCAACTGACCACATTCAATCACCACCAAGCAGCATCCAGAGAGAGAGAGAGAGAGATAAATAGATAGATAGAGAGAGAGAGAGAAAGGGGGGCAGACAGACAGACAGACAGACAGACAGACAGACAGACAGTAGGGTCCTCAGCGTTGATGAGCACGTCATGGCAAGGTAAACCTCTAGCAAAGTGTTCCTGCACTTTAAGTGTTTCATTCAGAATGTACTTTTCCTCTTCCTACAAATGTAGTAGAATCATAAGTAAAATATTTCTCTTTGAAACGTAGTGGAGTTAAAGTCTTTGTATCTTTGTAAAACAAAAACATATATATACTGTATATACTCAAGTAAAGTACAGGCACACAGGAAATGTACTTTAAATGTAATTCATGTATTTAGTTTTTGTGTTAAATTGTGTTATTTAGTTTCAACCCAGTGCTCATTTCGTTGACTAAAACTATAGCGAAAAACTACCTAACAGTGTTAATTCGACTAAATTAACACTGTTATTACAGTATTAATACTTTTACTCCCTCCTCCTCCTACACTGTAGTTCATGTGTGGAATCACCCGGTCCTCCACACAGGCACAACATGAGTCACACAAACATTTTGCCATCTGGGCTTTAACAGCATCTGAAGGCTCTGAGCTGTTTGACCGGCCCCGCCAAGAGCCTGACCCTAGCGCACACACACACACACACACACACACACACACACACACACACACACACACACACACACACACACACACACACACACACACACACACACACACACACTTAGAGAGGACAAAGATGTAACAATTGGAGAAAGTGAAAGTGTTGTCACGATTGGGCAGAAATCTTGTATCTCCACGTTTCACATTGAAATGAACGCCCTACTTCATCATACAACCAAACTCTACAAAAGTAGTGAAATTAGCCGATATACAAGCTCACAACGTCGCAATGTGATGCAATGTGAGCTTGTAGATCGGCTATTTTCACTATTTTACTTTATGTTAAGTAATTATAAAAAATCACACCCTGTGTGAAGGAAGCGGCGCCTTTGATGAGCCCCGTGACGGCTGGTGCCGCTAAAAATAACAGGGTTTTGGACATACAAGGTTTCCTAAAATAACAGTACATACTTCAGCACCATAAAGCAAAGTTTGTTGTTTACCCAGGGTGTCGGACTAAGCACGAAGCTTGTTTCCAGCCGGACCCTGCATGGAAGCCTTGCTCAAGGGCTATTCAGCGGTGATTCATGATTGATGTGATGAATTGGGGAATCGAACTAGGGACCTTCCGGTATCAAGGCCGCCCCTCTAACCACTAGGCCACCGCTGCCACTATTTGCCACTATGGAGAGCTCTATCTAGTACACTACATACTTCAGCACCATGGATAGCTCCTATCTAGTATGTTACATACTTCAGCACCATGGATAGCTCCTATCTAGTATGTTACATACTTCAGCACCATGGAGAGTTCTATCTAGTATGTTACATACTTCAGCACCATGGATAGCTCCTACCTAGTATGTTACATACTTCAGCACCATGGATAGCTCCTATCTAGTATGTTACATACTTCAGCACCATGGAGAGTTCTATCTAGTATGTTACAAAACAACACGCCGCCGCCATTGGGATACCCCGTGCAACATAAAAAATATAATTCTTGTAATTTTTTTAATTTTTTGTTTTTACTGTTGCACATTTTACTCCGACGATTTGGGTACCCCACTATACACGCGCCCACGCTGGGCCCTGTGCGCGGCTGGGGTTGAGGGGGGCGTAGCCCCCCGAGACTCTAGTGTTACATACTTCAGCACCATGGATAGCTCCTATCTAGTACAATACATACTTCAGCACCATGGATAGCTCCTATCTAGTATGTTACATACTTCAGCACCATGGATAGCTCCTATCTAGTACACTACATACTTCAGCACCATGGATAGCTCCTATCTAGTACACTACATACTTCAGCACCATGGATAGCTCCTACCTAGTATGTTACATACTTCAGCACCATGGATAGCTCCTATCTAGTATGTTACATACTTCAGCACCATGGATAGCTCCTATCTAGGTACCATATAGTACATAATAATTACGTATATTGTACCTTCTGTATGCTTGTGTGTGTGTGTGTGTGTGTGTGTGTGTGAGAGACAGAAATTTGTACTGAAATGTTCAGCAAATGTTTTTACTCCATCTTTACACACTGTCTATACCTCTCTCTCTTTCTCTCTCACTCACACACACACACACACACACACACACACACACACACAGGGAAAAGGGGGCGATGGCCAGCCTCCACCTATCCCAGAGTGCCTTTCTATTGCCATGGCGACGCAGCTATCAAGCCGTGACGGTGCCTCCGGCGGGGACACACACACACACACACACACACACACACACACACACACACACACACACACACACACACACACACACACACACACACACATGGTACGATACTCTGCCTCTACTTGATAAACAAGTGTTATTATGGTGACAACGTCCCACCTCGTCGCCCCCTAGTGGCCAGCTCCCCTCATGACATGGTCTGATTGAAAGGCCTGTGTTTAACACATCACCCGCCAGGGTATTAAACATGGTCTGTCGTCCCCTCTGCCAGCATCATTACCTTCATCTCATGCATTCTGAAACACCGTGGAGGAGACATTGTGTTAACCCATTGAGACCTGAAGCCCATTCTACATGTCTCCTAAATCCCAACAGTTTTCAGTGGTGCTCAATGTTTTTCATGTGAAGGACCCCCAAAATGATGTGTATTTGGCCGCGGACCCCCATCAAAATATTTTGTTCCAGGGACCCCCCAGAAGCAAAGATTTGAGTTAAAAATGTTCGCTTTAAAAATATATATGTTCAGAAGATTTGCACACATTTTCACGATTTTTCAAAAATAGCAGATCTACAAGCTCGTAGCGCGGCACTCGGTGCCGTGCTATGAGCTTGTATATCTGCTATTTTTGAATAGCCCAAAGTGCAAAATAATGCTTTTTTAGCTCAAATCTAAAAATGAGACAGTTCCAGGTCTCAATGGGTTAAAAAAAACAACTAAAAAGGCGTAGGGAAGGGGTAAGAGGAGGGATCTGTGTATTCAGACGGACCACAACGTTCCAACCGCGATCCACCATTTTGGGGCTGTGGCTCGCTGAAAACAGTGGTTTTCAATGCAAAAAACAGAAACTGAGTTACAGCTGTTTTTCTGAAAATCCCATAGTCAGGACGGGCGGAAGTGAAGCTTTTTGGAATGATGTCACATCCACATTCTTCTTCTCTGAGTGACGATGGATCATCACATAGCTGTGTTACGGTGCCTAAAACAGCGTGCCTTATTTTTAGCGCTGGCGCCGCTCTATACATAGTATAGAGCGGTCCTGCTCTATACCTGGCTTTTCCGTCAACGTTCTGATTGGTCAGGTCTGTCAACGTTCTGATTGGTCAGGCCCGTCGAGGTTCTGATTGGTCAGGTCCGTCAACGTTCTGATTGGTCAGGCCCGTCGAGGTTCTGATTAGTCAGGTCCGTCAACGTTCTGATTAGTCAGGCCCATCAAGGTTCTGATTGGTCAGGCCCGTCAAGGTTCTGATTGGTCAGGCCCGTCAAGGTTCTGATTGGTCAGGCCCGTCAAGGTTCTGATTTGTCAGGCAAGGGGACTATTCATGACATCACTATGATGTCATGAATATAGAATTAGATGTCTATATAAACAATGACTAAATAAACAATGAGTAATATCTAGAAATATTTAGTAATTTCATTTTATTATTCATTTGGCTAAAGTCTCCTTCTAGGTAAGTTTTTAGCGGCGCTAGCCGGATCCTGCTCTATACCTGACTTTGTCCGTGTTCACCGTCAACGTTCTGATTGGTCAGACCCGTCAACGTTCTGATTGGTCAGACCCGTCAACAAAGTGATTGGTCAAGCTTCACGTGACACATGGCTATAAACACATTATAAACACATATCGATGACATAATGTATCTAAGGCGCCGCTACCTTCACACAGGGTGTGATTTTTTTTAATAGAACTACTTTATGCGAAGTGACTACTGATACCTTCTGTAACCACATACAGCCGATCTACAATGTGACGCGTTATGAGCTTGTAGATCTGCTATATTCTGAACATTTCAGTACTTTTACTTTGGTACTCAAAGTATATTTTGATGCTAAAACGTTTGTACACTGCAAGCTCCAAAAAAAAAACATACTCTCTCGCCATGCCTATTGGCCTGGCGGAGACAATAATGTTTTGGTTGGAACTGAAAAACGGGAGGTACCTGACCTGTACCTGACGTGACGTCACGACCAAATCACTTTGGTCTGTTCTGAGACCAATTTACAGAAAAGCCCACATTTGCTGTGAAAGCCTGAGTGTTCAAACTGGGGTATTGTTGGGGATAGAAGAGAGGAAGGGGAGACCAGAAACACACAAAAAAGAAGAAAAAGTTAAAATTCATGGTGGAGTCCCTTTAACACATTGGGTGCCAAAACCGTATATATACGGTTTTTCAAAAACTCACGTGGAGTGCCAAAACCGTATATATACGTTTTTTGGTCTTTTCATTGGATTACTGTAAATTGATACTTGATGCAGCCTCTCACTGAATTTGGTGCGGCTACATGAAGGAGAACCGCAAAAAAACACGTGATCGAAGTCATATGACCAAATCTTGGGCTTTAAAAGGAGGAACTGCAGGCTGCTGTCCTCCTGTGCATTCCAAACTTTTGTTTGTAAAGAGCCATTGTGACTGAGAGAGACCGAGACCGACAGAGAGAGAGACAGAGTGAGAGCAAGTGAGTGAGTGTGAGCGTGAGTTTGAGTTAGTGATAGTGATAGTGTTATAGTTTAGATATATAGATAGATTGATTGATTGAGAGAGTGATAGATATTAGATAGATACATTTGATTGAGAGAGTGAGTGATAGATATATAGATAGATAGGTTATAGTTATAGTTGTAGAGTGAGATTGTATTGTGAGGTTGAGTGTTGAGTTTATTGTGAGATTGAGGTTGAGTGTTGAGTTTATATTGTATTTTTATTGTATTGTAAGCCTAGTGAGCTAGTTTTTTTTTGGTTAGAAAGGGCGAGGAGGTTATTATAGATTTAGCGGAGAGAAGTGGAGAGAGATATAGTGAGGGAGAGTGGCGAAAAGATATAGAGAGGAGAAAAGGAGTATTTATATAGTAGGTTTAGAGGGGCGATACTGTAGATCTATAGGTGAGAGATATAGATTTATTTTATAGTGTAGTTTATAGTGTAGAATATGTCAGGATTAGTTGGCTCTAAGCGGCGCGGCGGGCGCCAACCGTCCGGGGGTCCGTCGCAACAGCAGAGGACAATGCGGGACTTCTTCGCTCCCCTTACGAGTGGAACAGTACCACCACCAGAGCCTCCATGTATTCCACCTCCAGTGGGTCCTGGTGGAGCCAGGTCTGTGGTCCAGGACCACGATCACCGCGACCCGGGCATGGTGCCTGGTCCTCGTCGGGTGTCTGACCGGGTGTCTGAGCTTGCAACGAAGCCGGTGTATGTGCATCTACCTGTTGCTTCAGGGAGCGATGAAGACTCATCATCGTCTTCCCTTTCAGATGACGGCTCTGATGAGTGGGAACCAGCTACCAATGGTAAGAATACATACATTTTATCGTGTTTGTGTCGTATTTGATGGGTTATCTAGTTGATATTACGGAGAAAACTTATCATAAAGTTTCCATGGAATCGTGGACTACGGTAATAGTTGCCAGGTCTGCTTATTGTAAGCCACTATAGGCTTGTTTTTTTCTGTAAAGCTGCTTGTAAAATGGTTGCGAACTTGCGATTGTGAGCTTGTTGTTAGGCTACAATGTAGGTGAATCGTATGTCTATCAAATATAGTTTTATTGAAAGGCAATCCATGGTTGGAGTTTAGAAAGAGAACGTCGGGAAATCCGACGATCTGCAGCTTGAATTGTATTATTGTGAATGTGATTTTCACGGCTATTGTCCAGTTTTGAAGCCTTCATGTGGCCAAATAACTATAGGCCAGATGGCACTTGAAACCTAGTTGAAAATAGCCGTGACAATATTATATAGTCTCTGCTTTTGGCATGTAGTGGCTGCTTTTGAGCTTGTTTTCATATACCTGGTTGCTTATTCCTATCCCAAGACCTGGCAACCCGAATCAGCAGGCATGGCCCGAATAAGAGGCCACTGTTATACGAAAGGAGGTGTCTGCCTGGCAAGAAAAGTGTGTCTATTCTTACCGTTACACTCACTGTGTACTAGACCCTCCCATTCTAACTCTAAGTTATAGGTTCATTTACTTTACTATAGCCTGGTACTGATGAGATGAAAATGATGTATTCTGTATACTGTAGTATACATATGCTTCTGATCTGTGATTATGACAATTTTGACAATTTAGCCTATGTACAATGACAGAATGACAGATGCAGTAGGCTAAACTATGTATTGTTTGTGGCAATCATAAAAAATAGCAGATCTACTAGTGACTACCAGAATCTAGTTGTGAGCTTGTAGATCTGCTTTTTTTTGTTTTAGCAGGTGCAAAGCTCCCTCAAAGAGATAATGTCAGGTCATGTAAACAAAACACAACAACACCTTTGATCCTGTTCCCCGGTCACAAGTTCATGTAAACAAAATGGCCTATTCTGCTTTTTTTTGGGGGGGTGACCCCCCCTCTAAGACAGCTTCAAAGAGATAATGTCATGTCAGATAAACAAAACACAACAACACCTTTGAACCTGTTCCCCGGTCACAAGTTCATGTAAACAAAATGGCATATTCTGCTTTTTTTGGGGGGGTGAGCGAGCCCCCCTTCTAACTAGCTTCAAAGAGCTAGAAGGTCAAATTGTCTAAACAAAAAAAAACAATACAGCTTTGATGCTCTTCTTCCTTTGATGTAATCTTACTATGGGGTGCCTTGACCTAAGAACATATGCATCTGTCATCCCTCTGGATAAGAGTGTTTATGGCTAAATAGATTTGATGTACTACACTACACATTCTATGATCCTATAGCATACTGAGACACTACACTGTCTCTGTATTCTATGATCCTATAGTTTACTGAGAAACTACACTGTCTCTGTATTCTATGATCCTATAGTTTACTGAGACACTAAGAACATATGCATCTGTCATCCCTCTGGATAAGAGTGTTTATGGCTAAATAGATTTGATGTACTACACTACACATTCTATGATCCTATAGCATACTGAGACACTACACTGTCTCTGTATTCTATGATCCTATAGTTTACTGAGAAACTACACTGTCTCTGTATTCTATGATCCTATAGTTTACTGAGACACTAAGAACATATGCATCTGTCATCCCTCTGGATAAGAGTGTTTATGGCTAAATAGATTTGATGTACTACACTACACATTCTATGATCCTATAGCATACTGAGACACTACACTGTCTCTGTATTCTATGATCCTATAGTGAACTATAGGATCATAGAATCATAGAATACAGAGATTTTTTTATTTAGCCATAAACACTCTTATCCAGAGGGATGACAGATGCATATGTTCTTAGTGTCTCAGTAAACTATAGGATCATAGAATACAGAGACAGTGTAGTTTCTCAGTAAACTATAGGATCATAGAATACAGAGACAGTGTAGTGTCTCAGTATGCTATAGGATCATAGAATGTGTAGTGTAGTACATCAAATCTATTTAGCCATAAACACTCTTATCCAGAGGGACTTCCAATAAGCACAATTAGTTAGCTAATGAAATGCATGTGTTCTGTCAGGCATCTCATAGTAACATCGTTTATTATGCCTAAATGTATTTGATGTACTTATATTGACCAAGTATATTTTATCTTAGGCTCCGACACGGAGGAGGAGCTGGAAGCTGTTGGGGCGTCTGTTGGGGCGTCTGTTGGGGCGTCTGTGTATCATCAGCGTGGTAAGTAAAGACATTACAACAGGAATAAAAAGTATTCATTCTAAGGTGTGGACGAAATCAGATTATGTTATCATGATTGCTTATGTTACCTTGTTGTCAGTACATTATGTTGTTTATCTTATTCTATTCATTTTTCTACTCTATGATACATTTTAGTTTACATGATGTAGAGCCAAGATGTCTCTGCTAGGCCTGATGGCTATTGTTTATAGTACAGCTTGTCCTTGTAACATGACAGTATAGCCATGTTCTGATTACTTGTGCTCTTGGCAGAAGGGTTGTACAATCCTCCATCGTCCACAGGGGTGAAATTAGTTGATTTCATTTTCTGTAAATCATATTTACCAAACTATTTCATATTTTACTGTGATTACAGACACACAGTCGGAGGAGGAGGAGGAGGAGGAGGAGGAGGAGCACACACCTGTAATGCCACCTGTCAGCCGTAATCGAGGTAAGAACATTTTCTGTTGTCACACTGAGCTCTCTTTTACCACACAAATGACAAAATATGTATTTTATGCAGGGGTCATCAATATGTCCGTACAAGACTTTGCCTTGTCTGTGCCAAATGTTTTTCATTTTTACACACCATTTTATAGTGTTCTTATTTTGATCATAACACCCAATTACTTGAATGTCAGTCTCCAGGTTTTCTACAGAATATGTATGACACTGATTTACTATGACACCATGTATTGAACATTTTATTTTCAAGGACCCCCATAACTCGAGTTACGGGTCCATTTGGTTCCATTTGTACACACTCAGAGTTACAGACCTGTAATGGTCATTTAGGGCTAGCTCTTTGTGTTTGTCTATATTGTATGTCCATGGCAAAAATAGAATTTTGTCAAAAATGTCCACCACAAGCCAGCATGGCGATGACACCTGATGTTATGGTAACTTATGCATTTCTTATTTCCAGGTGGTGGCAGGCCTCGTAGCGGTGCAATTGATGAGCTTGTGTGGTATGAGTCAGCAGACTCTTGGCAGCCGAAGGACATCCCTTTCAGTGCTGGGACTCCAGGTCCTCGGAGCAGGGCCGCTGACCTGCAGTCTGAAGAACCTGTGGACTTCCTGGAGCTGCTCATCACAGATGAGCTGCTTGAGCACATCGTGGAGCAGACAAATATTTATGCAAAACAACGTGTTACAAGCGCCCTGCCACATTCCAGACAGCACGCATGGGGAAAGAAGGAGCTGACTCTTGGGGAGCTGAAGCAGTTCCTGGCGCTGTTGTTCCTCACCGCACTGATAGGGAAGCCAAAGATTGCAGACTATTGGCTCACTGATGAGATCCGAACCACTCCCTTCTTCCACAAAACCATGTCCAGGAACCGGTTCCAACTCATCCTCAGTAACCTCCATTTCGACAACAATGAGACCATGCACACTGAGGACCCGCTGTGCAAAGTCCGCACAGTCTTGAACACCTTGCTGTCTAACTTTCAAGAGATGTTCCTGCCAGGCAAGAACATTAGCATAGACGAGGGAATGCTGTGTTGGCGAGGGCGGCTTTCTTGGAGGGTTTACAACCCAGCTAAGCCCATCAAATACGGCATTAAATCTTATATCTTGTGTGATTCTGTCACTGGGTACATGTACAACATGAAACCGTTCTGTGGGGAGAAGGTGCCCCTGCCAACCACCATCACTTCCCTCCTTGGTGACCTAAAAGGTTATGGTTTTCATCTCTTCATGGACAACTATTACAATTCAGTGAAGCTGTGTAAACTCCTCCTTGGTCTTCAGACCCATGTGTGCGGGACCCTACGCACGAACAGAGGGGAGCCACCAGCCATCAGGGAGCTGACCACCTCCAAGCTTCCCGTTGGGTCAACCCTGATGCGTCACACGGACGACGTCATGGTGGTGGCATGGCACGACAAACGGATCGTGAAGATGGTCACCACACTCCACCAGCATGAGACGGTCCCTGCTTCCCAGTGGAGGAGGGAGAAGAAGAAGAAGGGTCAACAAAGGGCCCCCAGCCGGTTGGTTGAAATACAGAAGCCAACATGCGTCGCCCAGTACAACAAGTACATGAATGGCGTCGACAAGTTGGACCAAAATCTCGCCTACTATCTAATTGTCAGGAAGACATGCAAGTGGCCAAAAAAGTTTGTCAATTATCTGTTTCAGATCAGCATGTTCAATGCCTTTGTCCTGTTCAAGGCAAAACATCCTCAGGGCACTGCCAGCTGTAAAAACCTGAAGTCCTTCATCTACCTCGTCATCAAATCCTGGGGCTACCTCGGATGCCTTGGGGAGGAGCCCCCCCCCCCTCCTCCCCAAGAGGAGGAGGAGGAGGGGGGGGCACCAGCACCTGAACCACCTGTACACGACCCACGGTGGAGGGCACCAAAAGAAGACCCCGAGAGCAGGCTGAACAGGATCGTGACCGACCATGAACTGGTCAAATACCCTCCAACCAAAGGGAAAAAAACCCCTCAGAGGGCATGCAGGGTTTGCATGCGAAAATCTGAATCACAGAACAAGAAAAGAGACCCAAAGAGAGACACAAGGTGGATGTGTAAAGGCTGTAAGGTCCCCTTGCATGTTGAATGTACAACATCGTACCACTCGAAAAAGGACCTCACTAAGTGGTAGAATCACAGAATGTCTTTTTTTTTGTTGCCTAATGCATATTTTTGCTTATTATTTTGTATTGATTGGCCTAATGCCTACTTTTAGCATAATGCATATTTTTTTCTACTAATCATATGAAGGTTATTATTTTGAGCCTAATGCCTAATTGTTTTACTTTTCATCTGCTGTGTATATAGTGTGGCCTAATGCCTAAATTTGCACAATTACTTTCCACTAAACTATCTGCTGTGTGTATATAGTGTGGCCTAATGCCTAAATTTGCACAATTACTTTCCACTAAACTATCTGGTGTGTGTGTATATAGTGTGGCCTAATGCCTAAATTTGCACAATTACTTTCCACTAAACTATCTGGTGTGTGTGTATATAGTGTGGCCTAATGCCTAAATTTGCACAATTACTTTCCACTAAACTATCTGGTGTGTGTGTGTATATAGTGTGGCCTAATGCCTACATTTGCACTATTACTTTCCACTAAACTATCTGCTGTGTATATAGTGTGGCCTAATGCCTGAATTTGCACTAAACTATCTGCTGTATATAGTGTGAAGTGTGCTGCTTGTAGTGAAACTTTTTTTCAGTCATTATATTGTTATTACATATGCTGCTGCTGCTGTCTGGTTGGAATCCGACCTGTACACAAGAAAGAACAATAAAGTACAATCTTGAACCTTTGAAATTTGATTTATTGTTATTGTAGTATTTATTGTTATTTGATAACTTTGAAATTGAAATTAGCTGAACTAGGTGCACTTGAAATACATTGGAGTGAAAACGAACCTCTTATGTTTTCTGTAATTATTCTATTATTATTACTATGCTGCTGCTGTCTTGTATGAAACCAAAGTTGATGTATTATTTGAGAACTTTGAAATAAGCTGAACTAAGATGCACTTCAAAGAGATTGGAGTGACAACGAGCCTTTATGTTTCCTATCATTATTCTATTGTTATTACCCATAGGAGTGAAAACGAACCACAAAAGTATTTTCAAAAGCGTTTTTTTTTCTTTTCTCTAAAGCAACTACTATTGAGATGACTACTGTCACTGAAGGCAAAAATAAATGTCAAATTATTTTTCCAAAAAAAAATGAAAAGAGAAAAAAAAAGTTTTACTAAAACGGCCATAACTCTGTTTCTAAAGAAAAGGTGCTGATTTTGGTGAAATCAAGCTGTATTCAACAGCCAATATCTCAAGAACGGAACATGCTATCGACTCACTTTTTTTTCTGGTAAAAAGTAGAGAGTCCAATCTTTATTTTGAGATATTTGGTGTTTATATAGCAATAGCACAGAGTATTCTGTGGTCCTTGAAAGATGAGCCAGAAAGCTTGAAAATGCTGGCACTCAGTGTACATCATTTTAAAAAACCTCTGGCACCCAATGTGTTAATAATGATTATGTTATATTGTTGCAGGTTCACAGGCGTTCAGCAGAGAGGTTGAGGGACCTGTGCTGTGCCAACCGCGGGACCTTCATCAAGGTGGGTCATCAACACCAGGGGGCGCTAGACTGCCTCTGCCGGAGGAGTAATAATACATCATAATAATTCATTAAAGTATTTTATTATTATGTCTTATTATTTATTATTTTATTTATTCATGCCATGCAGGTGGGTCAACACCTGGGGGCGCTAGACTACCTGCTCCCAGAGGAGTACACGTCCACGCTGAAGGTTCTGCACAGCAGAGCTCCTCAGAGCTCCATGGAGGAGATAAGACAGGTCATCAGAGAAGACCTGGGCAAAGAGGTACCTTTAATACTTAAATACTTAAATACTTTAATACTGTTATTATAAATAAGACAGGTCATCAGAGAAGGCCTGGGCAAGACCTGATTTCATTGATAACACCTGTGAGGGAAGTAAGGAAGAGGCCCAATTTCTTTCCATAAAGGCTGCTGTGCATAGA
>NC_139957.1:47585567-47593067 GCF_963454915.1 Gymnoscopelus microlampas | reverse complement strand
AAAAATGTTTTTTGAAAAGCCCAAAGAGATCAAACAATGACACTGATGCGTTCCCGGTCTTAACGGGTTAACACAACATTAGCATAGTATTTGCATATTCATCAGCTCCGCCGTGCAGATTAGCATAAGCAATGAGCAGGCGGTAGGAAAGCTGTGAGAGCCAGAGGGATGTAGAGCAGGGGTTTTCAACCAGTGGTCCGGGGACCACCAGTGGTCCTTGAGGGGGTTCCAGGGGGGTCCCCAGCCAAATGAATAGTTAGCAACCAAATGGACCCGTATATGTCTGTAACTCTGAGAGTGTACAAATGGAACCAAATGGACCCGTACACTCTCAGAGTTAAATGAACACTGATGATGGTGATACAGTGTAGATTGGGACCCCCAAGAAATCTAAATGGTCGAGTCCCTGGCATATCTTTTCAAATGGGGGTCCGTGGGCTAATATGTGTCAATGTGGGGGTCCTTGATGCAAAAAAGGTTGAAAACCACTGATGTAGAGGGTTCAACATTGTGATGTAGTTTAATAGTCTTTATTGTGATGTAGTTTAATAGTCTTTATTGTGATGTAGTTTTATAGTCTTTATTGTGATGTAGTTTTATAGTCTTTATTGTGATGTAGTTTTATAGTCTTTATTGTGATGTAGTTTTATAGTCTTTATTGTGATGTAGTTTTATAGTCTTTATTGTGATGTAGTTTTATAGTCTTTATTGTGATGTAGTTTTATAGTCTTTATTGTGATGTAGTTCACGATACGACGCGTTGTGAGCTTTTATAGACAAAGTTTTAAGGGCTGAAGTTGTGTGTTTTGTAAGCTAAGTCTACAAAGTAACTAGTAACTAAAGTGGTCAAATAATTGTAGTGGATTAAAAGAACAATATTTGCCCCCGAGATATAGTGGAGTTGAAGTAAAAGTATTGGAAGAAGAGAAGAACGCTGGAGCAACACGGACACGTTTAGGCCTTTTATTTGATATGGTGCAGGTAACAAGTAGACTGACGTTTCCTCAGAGTCATAAGTGGCAGCAACAGGGTAGACAGATTTATACAGAGCTGAGCATGGGCTGTGCTCTAAGTAAACCAATGGTGGATGGCCCTCTGTTTAGTGGTAATTACCTAGTACTGCATGTCACAATCTCAAGGTTGCGCCTATCAGCAGCAGGGACGTGTACAGATAGACTCTAGGTGGCGCTAGAGCACCTGCCCTTTGCCCTCTTGACCAGAAGTGCCCTTTTGAAAAAAAGAAAAGAAAAAGTTTTTTTTTTTTCAGTTTACAGCAGGGGTCTTCAACTGGGGGTCCGGGACCCCTAGGGGGTCCTCAGAGTTACATCAGGGGGTCCGCCAAATCTTTGTGTGATATGATTTTTCTTTTTACCGTAACCACTCAAAACCTAGCATCCCTTTTCTGAGGAGAACTTTAGCCAAAAATAGCAGATCTACAAGCTCACAACGCCTCGCGCTGCGAGGCGTTGTGGGCTTGTAGATCTGCTATTTTTGGCAAAGAGGTATAGGTGTAGAGGGAAAAAAGAGCAGACCAAGTAAACAAAAAAAAGTATAATTTACTTCAGCAGCTGCCCCTCAAAATGTCTGTGCACGCCACTGATCAGTAGTGATTAGGCTTAATTCTGGGCATGTGGACCATTTAGGATATTACAAGAATAGAAAATAATCTACACATATAATGCCTTGTTAAGGTGAGTTAAAAACAATGTACAAATAGAAATAGGGGCCAAGCAAAATAAGGCCAATGCAAAAACATTTTGAAGTAATTCACAAAAAAGATAATTCACAAAAAAGAAAAGGGGAAACACTCTCAGGAGTACAGGGAACACAAAAACAATGTCAGAAAACCTCAGGTTTACCATCTAGAAAGCATGAAAGGCTCAGTTCTTCATTAAGACCAGGGGTCTTCAACGTTTTCAGGCCAAGGACCCCTTGGCTGAGAGCGAGATAAAGTAGGGACCCCCATTATATATTGTATAAAATATTTATTTTTTCATAGATTTCATAGGCAGCTTCATAGACTTGTTTCACAGCACTATGATGTTGGATTCATGTTAATGCGTATTTCCAGACATTTAACCATGCACCTAAACCATACTTAGTAAACCTGACCTTTCACTCTGTACTTAATCTGCTCTTTTTTCCCCCTACATCAAACCACTTTAGCCAAAAATAGCAGATCTACAAGCACACAACGCCTCGCAGCGCGCGAGACGGTGTGTGCTTTTAGATCTGCTATTTTTGGCTAAAGTTCTCAGAATAGGGATGCTTGCTTGGTTGAAGTGGTTTATGTAAAAAACACACAACGATTTGGCGGACCCCCTGTAGTAACTCTGAGGACCCCCTAGGGGTCGCGGACCCCCTGTTGAAGACCTCTGATTTAGACCATTGGGTTCTAGGGTGTCAAGGTTATGGATCCATAATGCTTCTCTGCGAAGCAGTTTGTTAATTATGTCTCCACCCCGTGATGAGACTGACATTTTTTCTATTCCCCAGAATTTCAGGGATGCTGGAGAGCCATGAGTTGCTGATTTATAATGCCTGGCCATGGCATAGTCTGGGTTGTTAGTGCGAATAGCAGTTTTATGCTCGCCTATACGGAGTTTAAGTGGTCTCTTGGTTTGACCAATATATGCCAGTCCAGTATATACAGTGTGTGTTTGTGTTAGGACACCGTGGTGCCGTGGTGTTGGTGTTGATGCCATAATGTCTGTGTTGCATCATCTTCTCTATGGACTGTTTTCCATGTATCCGTTGACGTCACGCAGCCTGGTGCCAACCATATGTACCATGTGTACTTTAATACTGTTCAGAGAGAGAGAGAGAGAGATTCCTCTCTGTCTGTCTGTCTGTCTGTCTGTCTGTCTGTCTGTCTGTCTCTCTCTCTCTCTCTGTCTCTTTCTCTTTCTCTTTCTCTTTCTCTCTCTCTCTCTCTGACAACGGCTGACTATGTGTTTTTTTTACGATAACGTATAGCTTTGAACCGTGACGGAGGCGTGACGGAGGCGTGACGGAGGCGTGACGGAGGCGTGACGGAGGCGTGCCGTCTCAAGCGAACTTGAGCCACGAGAGGCACCGCCGAGCGAGTTGGCGTGCCGAATGTTGCGAAGTTCACTTGAGTCTACTCAGCAGAGACGTGAAGAGAGATTTGGAGAGGCAGGGGCTGGAATTTCAAAAGGGCACATGCACGGACACATGCACGCGCGCTATAGCCACCGAAGCCCCCGCCTAACGACGCCACTTATTCTTCTGTATAATGAGTACTTTTACTTAAGTAAAGAAATTGAGTACTTTTCCCACCACTGCTGCTGACACAGAGAGAGAGAGCGAGAGAGAGAGAGAGAGAGGGAGAGAGAGATATATATAGGCTCCTGCTTGACAAGTAATTTCAAATTAACAGCTATATATATATATTTTTTGTCCATACATACCTAATCTGTCTCAAACAATTGGTCCGTGTTCTGCGTGCATTCACTGCGTTCAGTTGTGCCCTCAGTTAGGTTTCGATTGTGTATAATTTGCCGGGCGGTATCGCGCACGATCTACAAGCCGATCTACAAGCTCACAATGCCTGGCGTTGCGACGCGTTGTGAGCTTGTAAATCAACTAATTTTGCGCGAGCACTGCATGGCACGGGGCTCAATTAAGTAAGCTTTACTGCAGGTGCGAGGCCAACGGGCGCACGCAGGGGTTTCTACAGTAAAGTTTACAGTCAGAGGAGACGAGGGCACTTTTTACCGACAGACAAAAGGGCAGGGGCTCAAGCCCCCTTTGATGTCTATGTGTGCACGTGCATGCTACTCAGTGCCGGCCGAGTTATATACCAACATATAGAGACAGAATCGTAAATCATGTTTTGGGGCGACTATTTGCCCAACTCCCACTCAAAGTGACCACTGGCCAATCACAGCGCGTCTCTTCCGGGTCTTGGCAGAATTTTGCTGCATTTCACTATTCCAGTGTTCCCATAGCCCGAGGGAACGGGACCTTCTGATTGGTTGAAACACTGTTTCAGACTGAAACTTCAAAGTTAAATGAGCATAAGAAGCCATTTCACCATTTATGTATTATAATACTTTATAATAGCTTTGTTATTATTATGAAGTCATGTATTATAATACTTTGTAATAGCTTTGTTATTATTATAAAGTCATGTATTATAATACTTTATAATAGCTTTGTTATTATTATAAAGTCATGTATTATAATACTTTATAATAGCTTTGTTATTATTATAAAGTCATGTATTTTAATTCTTTATAATAGCTTTGTTATTATTATAAAGTCATGTATTATAATACTTTATAATAGCTTTGTTATTATTATAAAGTCATGTATTTTAATTCTTTATAATAGCTTTGTTATTATTATAAAGTCATGTATTATAATACTTTATAATAGCTTTGTTATTATTATAAAGTCATGTATTATAATACTTTATAATAGCTTTGTTATTATTATAAAGTCATGTATTTTAATTCTTTATAATAGCTTTGTTATTATTATAAAGTCATGTATTATAATACTTTATAATAGCTTTGTTATTATTATAAAGTCATGTATTATAATACTTTATAATAGCTTTGTTATTATTATAAAGTCATGTATTATAATACTTTATAATAGCTTTGTTATTATTATAAAGTCATGTATTATAATACTTTATAATAGCTTTGTTATTATTATAAAGTCATGTATTATAATACTTTATAATAGCTTTGTTATTATTATAAAGTCATGTATTATAATACTTTGTAATAGCTTTGTTATTATTATAAAGTCATGTATTATAATACTTTATAATAGCTTTGTTATTATTATAAAGTCATGTATTATAATACTTTATAATAGCTTTGTTATTATTATAAAGTCATGTATTATAATTCTTTATAATAGCTTTGTTATTATTATAAAGTCATGTATTATAATTCTTTATAATAGCTTTGTTATTATTATAAAGTCATGTATTATAATTCTTTATAATAGCTTTGTTATTATTATAAAGTCATGTATTATAATACTTTATAATAGCTTTGTTATTATTATAAAGTCATGTATTATAATTCTTTATAATAGCTTTGTTATTATTATAAAGTCATGTATTATAATTCTTTATAATAGCTTTGTTATTATTATAAAGTCATGTATTATAATACTTTATAATAGCTTTGTTATTATTATAAAGTCATGTATTATAATTCTTTATAATAGCTTTGTTATTATTATGAAGTCATGTATTATAATTCTTTATAATAGCTTTGTTATTATTATGAAGTCATGTATTATAATACTTTATAATAGCTTTGTTATTATTATAAAGTCATGTATTATAATTCTTTATAATAGCTTTGTTATTATTATAAAGTCATGTATTATAATACTTTATAATAGCTTTGTTATTATTATAAAGTCATGTATTATAATACTTTATAATAGCTTTGTTATTATTATAAAGTCATGTATTATAATTCTTTATAATAGCTTTGTTATTATTATAAAGTCATGTATTATAATTCTTTATAATAGCTTTGTTATTATTATAAAGTCATGTATTATAATTCTTTATAATAGCTTTAACACTGTGTCGGACGTTGCTGTTTTTTTCAAGTGTCAGACGGGCATTTTTATTTGGCACCAGAAAAGGCTGTTTGTTCTCACTGTGTGTGTGTGTGTGTGTGTGTGTGTGTGTGTGTGTGTGTGTGTGTGTGTGTGTGTGTGTGTGTGTGTGTGTGTGTGTGTGTGTGTGTGTGTGTGTGTGTGTGTGTGGAAGGATGTGAAAATGAAAATATAATGTTCTGGGTGCGTTGTCTGTCTGCCCAGCGGCATTGTGGGAGTTTATTAGGCTGGCTAATCAGTTTGTCCTTGTAGCTCTGGACTGAGAAATGTGCTTTCACCTGATACACACACACACACACAAATGTACATACACACACGCACACACATGTGCACGCGCACACACGCACGCACGCGCACACACACACACGCGAAGCATGCACACACACACACACACACACACACACACACACACACACACACACACACACACACACACACGTGCACGCACGCGCACACACACACACACGCACACGCACGCACGCACACACACACACACACACACACACACACACACACACACACACACACACACACACACACACACACACACACACACACACACACACATAATGATGTTCCTCCTTGTTATATAATTTGAGTAGAGTGTTGGGTGTGTGTGTGTGGGGGGGGTGTGTTGATGAGAGAGCAGAGCGTTAAGTGCTTTTGTCCCCTGCTTTTATCTAGCTGCCTTGACTGCACCCCCCTCCGACACACACACACACACACACACACACACACACACACACACACACACACACACACACACCCCTACACCCCAATGACCCCCTCACACACACAGCCACTTAACAAGGCCACCTGCAGAAAGAGAGAGAGAGTGAGAGAGAGAGAGAGAGAGAGAGAGAGAGAGAGAGAGAGTGTGTGGTGACGGGTTGTGATCTTGTAGATCGGCTATTTTCTCATTTTTTCGCACAGCGCCGTTCAACAGTATAGCTGAGCATGACCCATGCAGTAGAACTGAGACTAGAGGAGAAGAGATCCAGTAGAACTAAGACTAGAGGAGAAGAGATCCAGTAGAACTAAGACTAGAGGAGAAGAGATCCAGTAGAACTAAGACTAGAGGAGAAGAGATCCAGTAGAACTAAGACTATTGGAGAAGAGATCCAGTAGAACTAAGACTAGAGGAGAAGAGATCCAGTAGAACTAAGACTAGAGGAGAAGAGATCCAGTAGAACTAAGACTAGAGGAGAAGAGATCCAGTAGAACTAAGACTAGAGGAGAAGAGATCCAGTAGAACTAAGACTAGAGGAGAAGAGATCCAGTAGAACTAAGACTAGAGGAGAAGAGATCCAGTAGAACTAAGACTAGAGGAGAAGAGATCCAGTAGAACTAAGACTAGTGGAGAAGAGATCCAGTAGAACTAAGACTAGAGGAGAAGAGATCCAGTAGAACTAAGACTAGAGGAGAAGAGATCCAGTAGAACTAAGACTAGAGGAGAAGAGATCCAGTAGAACTAAGACTAGAGGAGAAGAGATCCAGTAGAACTAAGACTAGTGGAGAAGAGATCCAGTAGAACTAAGACTAGTGGAGAAGAGATCCAGTAGAACTAAGACTAGTGGAGAAGAGATCCAGTAGAACTAAGACTAGAGAAGAGATCCAGTAGAACTAAGACTAGAGGAGAAGAGATCCAGTAGAACTAAGACTAGAGAAGAGATCCAGTAGAACTAAGACTAGAGAAGAGATCCAGTAGAACTAAGACTAGTGGAGAAGAGATCCAGTAGAACTAAGACTAGAGGAGAAGAGATCCAGTAGAACTAAGACTAGAGAAGAGATCCAGTAGAACTAAGACTAGAGGAGAAGAGATCCAGTAGAACTAAGACTAGAGGAGAAGAGATCCAGTAGAACTAAGACTAGAGGAGAAGAGAT
>NC_139957.1:47550567-47580567 GCF_963454915.1 Gymnoscopelus microlampas | reverse complement strand
GACCCATTACATTGAAAACCTAGCAACATCACTGGCTTTACCCAATCAAATGTAGTGGGCGGGATTCACGTGTCCATCCACCCTTCCCCCCTCGAAACTAGCCGAAACTCATTTAACAATAGCGTCCTCGGAGCAGACAAAACCACAGAAAGATATTCACATTTTAACTTGCTCTTTCATCATAGAAACAAGTGGTTTATAACCAAAACCATCCATGTTCTCTGGGAGAAGTGGTGTTAGTGTTCTGTGTAGAAATATTGTTAGTGGGAATGAAAACATAGTCGCACCACCGGAAGTGATGCGCTGAAGGCAGACATGAATCCGGAGTTTCCCTGCGCACTGGTCTTCCATTTTCCTCCCGCCAGACCCCACAGACAATATCAGAAAACAGAGGTCGCTGTTTTTCATTTTCTGTGGGGTCTGGCTACGCGAGACTAGGATACTTTAGGACCGCTACGCCAGTGGTCCAGGCCATCTTTTTTTAACTATTATTTCATGTCCCGTTGTGTTAACATGCTGCAGTGTGTGAGAGAACATTATCATCATAATAATGAAGCCTATAGACACTGTGTGTGTGTGTGTGTGTGTGTTTGTGTGTGTGTGTGTGTGTGTGTGTGTGTGTGTGTGTGTGTGTGTGTGTGTGTGTGTGTGTGTGTGTGTGTGTGTGTGTGTGTGTGTGTGTGTGTGTGTGTGTGTGTGTGTGTGTGTGTGTGTGTGTGTGTGTGTGTGTGTGTGTGTGTGTGTGTGTGTGTGTGTTTAGAAGACAGGTACAAATGAGAAAATGTCTTCTCCCTCTGTGAGTCTGACATGAGCCGGCAGCGTGGTGCGCTGTGCCAGGGTGCCAGTCTCTTGGCAGTGGGTGCCAGTCTCTTGTCTTGGCAGTGGGTGCCCATCTGGCTCACCTGGCACCATGGGGCACCAACACACCTGTGTGGAGCTGTCCCTGTGCCCAGTACCAACACACACTATTCTGTTACAAAGTAAAAGTACTGTTTTTTTAAGCGATTTTCTTTACTCAAATCTTTGATCAAGAAAGTGTTTTAGTATTTAGAAGACATTTGTAGAATCCCCCAGAAGCAATGATTTGAGTTTCAAATGTTCACTTTTAAAAATATATATATTCAAAGATTTGTTGTTTTTAGTTTTTTATTATTTTTATTTTTTTTATTGGAGGCAGTTGTGAGCAATAGCCAGGTCAGATAATGTATACATTGACCAATCATATGGTTCACTGCAGCTGAACAGTCAGTGTTAGGGGTGTTTCTGCCTTGTTTCTAAAGTTAGTCAATTATTGTCTCCGCCAGGCCGATAGGCATGGCGAGAGAGTATGTTTTACCCCCTGTCTGTCCGTCCGTCCGTCTGTCCGTCACCAGTTAATCTCCGCCACCGTTGCCTTGATCACAGTGAAACTGTGCACACACACTCCCTGGATGCCAATTCAGAACCTCTGCCCCAAATCTTTCACATGGGCCTGTTATAGCGCCACCAGGAGGCCAATTTGTGCAAAACATATTTTTTTACAGTACTCTTACAGATTTTGTACAAAAATCTCGCGAATCGGTACACAGTATCTCTATAGTCATTAAATGAAACTTGTCTTTCTGATTTTTCATATTCCATCCTGATTGGCTAAACATGGCTTCCAAAGTTTGCAGGAGTGCTCCGTTTTGAACAAAATGCCTCAAATCATGAACACAGCATGTAATTTCCGTGAAATCTTGCACGCATATTCGCACTATGCCGAGGAAGAAATGGCACTTGAAATTGTTCAAATCAGCCTCATGGTGGCGCTATAACAGGCGGATTCATACCTATAACTACACCGATCTGTGTAAAACTTTGTATGCGTACTCCCTAGAGGTCAAGGAAAAACCTTTGCCCTGCATTTTTCACATCTGCCTTTTATAGCGCCACCAGGAGGCCGACTTACGTAAAACATTTTTTTTTATATTACTCCTTCCGATTTTATCCAAATGCAGTGTCCGATTGCCGTGCAAGAGCTAAGAAGAAATGGCACCCTTTTCACATTGGCCTATTATAGCGCCACCAGGAGGCCACAATAACCTATCTGACCTGGCGGAGACCTGTGCTCCGAGGAGCACTTTATCTAGTTTCGGCTGGTTTCCTAAATGTTGTTTAAACCAGTGGTTCATGTCAAGGACCCCGAGATTCCAAATACTACACTTTTTTTTTTCCCAAGAACATTTTTCTCAAGCTCACAACGCATACTAAAGTGAAAGTGGTTTGCAGGGGACCACCTCTGTGTGTGTGTGTGTGTGTGTGTGTGTGTGTGTGTGTGTGTGTGTGTGTGTGTGTGTGTGTGTGTGTGTGTGTGTGTGTGTGTGTGTGTGTGTGTGTGTGTGTGTGTGTGTGTGTGTGCGCGTGAGAGAGATCATGTGACTTGGTCACTTCTCTTTGGGCTTGTTTTCATAGACTTGGTTGCTTATTTCTCTCACCGAATCTGGCAACACTGCCCGGTAGCTTTGCCCTGCATCCATGCCAGCATGTTGCCTGGCACAGAGGGACTGTCTATGCGGTGCCAACCTGCCTTAGAGCATGAATAATCTGCCCCCATGCCACCTCTGAATGTCTGCGCCCACACCCCGTGTCCTGTGTTCTCATTGGCCGGTGGAGTGTCACCTTGTCACCGCTGTAGACCGTCACTCCATATAAGGACGTTTGTTTTGGGCACAGAGCTTATTCTAATGAATAATATTTTAAGCAATCTGTATGATAGATCAGTGGTCCTCTGCGAGGCGTTGTGGGCTTGTAGATCGGTTATTAGGTGTAGAGGCATAGGTGTAGAGGGAAAAAAGAGCAGACCACGTGTACAACACATGTTTGATCTGAAACACATTTTTATACGATATAGAGGGGGTCCCTGCTTCATCTCTCTCTCAGCTAGGGGGTCCTTGGCCTGAAAACGTTGAAGACTCCTGGTATATGCATATTATGTCCAACAAAATGATGAAGTTACACGTCTAAGCCAGTGTTTCTCAAATGGGGGTACGCGTACCCCTAGGGGTACGCGGAGGTACTGCAGGGGGTACGCGAGAAAATGACAGAAAAAAAGAAAAATAGAAGTATAATTCATGATAATAATATTAGGTTTTTAAACTATATATTTTTAGATAAATAACATTTAAAACGTGAACTAGAACCAATAAATATAATGATTGTGGGAATGTGTGCCGTGACGGTGCGTCAGTCTGGCACAGCCAGATGTTTGTTTCCTGTTGATCATGTGACAGTCATCTCCCCAACAGCCTGCACGGATGACGCAAGGTTATCAAATAGTAACCACAAAGTTGGTAAAAATGGACTAGCTATGTTTTTAATTGCAGTTTTATAGGCAAAATATTGTTGTCGGGCAAAGGGGGTACTTGGATTCAGAAATCAGGGAAAGGGGGTACTCAAGCCAAAAAAGATTGAGAAACACTGGTCTAAGCAATAACAATCATCCTTACCTTCCATAAATGACTTGTGACTTCGACCAGTTTGCATCATGCATGTCACACAGACAGAACGCCATGCGTTTTGTTCATATAACGTTTATAATATACGTTTTGTTCATATAGTCCTAACCGCACATTCACCATTTAAAGGTAGGGTAAGTGATATTTTTTGGTTAAAACAAAAAGTATTTTGTTAAAAGGTTAAAGCACTATATTGTGATAGTAATCATTGCTATAGAGTGTTTGTTCAGTAACAGGAGTCTCCCCGTCTCTCCAGCTCTTTAATAAACAGAAAATACATTTTCCGGTAGGTGTCAAAATCTCAGCCAATCAGGAGAAAGTACCCATTTTTAAGCTTTATTTTTGTATAGTGTTCCAGTTTCAATGTTGCCTGCTCATTTCTTAGTGTCATCACTTCCAATTTCACTTGTTTAATCTATATCCTGATTGAGTTCTCTATCCTGATTGGATAAAATTGGAAATGAAACTGAAATTGAAACGAAAATGTATTTTCTGTTTAATAAAGAGCTGGAGAGACAAGGAGACTCCTTTTACTGAACAAACACTCTATAGCAATGAGTACTATCACAATATAGAGCTATTTAACACTTATTTTAACCAAAGAAAATCACTTACCCTACCTTTAACTTCCACCATCCACATCATCAACACCATAGTGTTTTGTGCTGCATTCTGTGTGTGACATGCATGATGCAAAGGTTTTGAACGTGAAACCGGTCACAGTCACTGGCCTCCTACTGTAGACTAGTGTTGATTTTGACAGCACATTTGTATTCAGTTTTAGTCAGTCTTTTGAATCAAATTCCATTGAGTTTTAGTCATATTTTAGTCATTCTGAAATGTTTTACTGTTAGTCTAGTTTTAGTCGACTAAATCTACAGTTGATGTAGTCGACTAAAATGTATTTTGGCGGTGCCTTGATGGCGTCGTAATGGCAGATTTTATACTTGGTTGCATGCTGAAAATAGCAGATCTACAAGCTCACAACGTGTCGCAACGCGTCACAATGAGACGCGTTGTGAGCTTGTAGATCTGCTATTTTCAGAGCGCAACACCCAAGCGCAACCAAACACAAAGTGACTTGTCTTTTAGTTCTACTGGATCTCTTCTCCACTAGATCCCTCTCTAACATTTTAGTCTAGTTTTTATTTGTTGACGAAATTGTCAATATATTTAGTCTTAGTTTTAGTCATCATAGCTTAGTTTATATTTAGTTTTTATTTAGCTTTCGGCAGTGAAAAAAAGGTAGTTGACGAACATTTTTCGTCATAGTTTTAGTCGACGAAATCAACACTGAGACCAGAAGTTTCATCCTGGCATTGTGCCAAGGCACCAAGGCAGAACTGCCGGTCAAAGTGAAGACTGGCCAATCACAGTGCGTCCTCGCCGGACGTGCTTGCAGGGAATCGTGGGTAATGAAGTCAAAGACGTTGGCTGCCATGTTATTTGTGTCCAAAGTGGCCTCTGATACCTAGCCTGGTTCCATACCATAGACCCCGCCCACTCTCTGAGTGGACTGCCTCTTGGTCTGGAGTTGTAAATGTGAACCTATAGGAGTTCTCCGGTACAAAATGCGTTGTCCAATGAGAGGTGGAGGTGGGCGTGGGGATCCCTTAGGATTGTGTAACCTGTGTGACCCTTGTTACAACATTAGAATGGTTATATCAAGTGGCATAACTGTAAATACTTGTTATAGTTATGTTGGGTTTGGACTAGTGACCAGAAATTGCTAGGATCGACTATGGAGCCAGCTACCATTAATGACACCAAAATGAGCACCACTGCACAGTTTTTACTCTTTGGAAGGTTAAATGCAACCACTTCCTTTTATTACACAGAGTGTAATTAGAATGAAATAGAATGAAATACAAATACACAAATACTTTTTAGAAATACAAAAATACAAAATACAACCCGGGTTATCAAAAACAAAATAAATCCTAATTGGCCAATATCTAAATTCAATCAATCAAATTCCCCTTAGTCTCTGTAACCGATGTTCAGTTCACACCACTACTGATTCAATTCACACCACTGTGGACGTGATGTGGGTGTGTTGGTCCCACTGCACAGTGGATGTGCGGTGGAGGTTGGATTTGTCCTACCACGCTGTAGAGGATTGGGACGATACGTGTGTATCAAGACTTTCTTTCTTCTGCATGCTATTGTTAGTTGATCATCTGGTTCATCTCCATTGGGTTGGGTAGCTCGCCATCAAGGTGTTTCATCAAGGCAGAATCAAACTCCAAGCAGTTCCAAAAAACCTGACCATGCTGGTACATCTCATCTAACTTCATCTAAAACACGAAGTCAGGGCTCATCTGGTTGCACCCAGATGAGTGGTTTTTATGTATAAACAGCGTCTGGACTGTTTTTAGCTTGACTTTATCAACTTTTAGTAACTTTTAGTCAATATAGTGGCTTCTGGCTCCACACAGCTCTGCTGTCTGTCTCTCATGGGATGAGGAAAAAAAAGTCACATGCTCTACACACTGGACTTAGCTTGACTCAACAGGAAGTGACATGTTCAAAATAAAAGTAATCATTTCAGAATAAGTGCTTATCTTAGCTGACGTTTTTCTGCATAATGTTTACTCACTGGGCATACTCATACATCTTTATATTTCTCAAACCTGGGTTACAATTGGTTTAGGGAATTTCTAATCCCCTCCCCCTTGTAATCCCCGACACTGGAGCCAATTTCAGACTGAAGCTCCACACAGCTTCAGTCTGATAATCAGGCTACCTGATACCCCAAACTACGTAGTGCTGCTTTAAGCAGCACTATGTAGGACCCCCCTAAAACATTCACAGTGATCATTTAATATGTTGTATTGAGTTCCTCCCCTTCTTTTGGACCTAATGTGACTTTTCTTTCCGTGTGTGTGTGTGTGTGTGTGTGTGTGTGTGTGTGTGTGTGTGTGTGTGTGTGTGTGTGTGTGTGTGTGTGTGTGTGTGTGTGTGTGTGTGTGTGTGTGTGTGTGTGTGTCTAGCTGTCCGAGCTGTTCGTCTCCTTTGAGCAGACCCCCCAGGGAGCAGCGTCTCTGGCTCAGGTCCACAGAGCCGTGCTTCATGACGGACGGACGGTGGCTGTGAAGGTCCAACATCCTAAAGTCCAAACACAGAGCAGCAAGGACATCATGGTCATAGAGGTGTGTGTGTGTGTGTGTGTGTGTGTGTGTGTTTGTGTGTTTTCTGAACTTTTTTATTGATCATACATGTTGATCATACATATTGACATGGATTAAAGTTCTCAGTCGCCAAGACTGATTTCAGTCATTTGGATTCCATGGAAGTCAGCATGTCTTCTATGGAAGCATGTTGCGCAGCAAAAAATAGCCGATCTACAAGCTCTCAATGCGTCTGCGACGCATTGAGAGCTTGTAGATCGGCTATTTTCGGTTATTTTAAGATCAGAGCATTTGAAGTGGTCAAACTAGCAACATGTTCAGAAGCATCTTCCATAATATCTTAATCGTCTCGGATATTTCATATAAAAGCAAAGGTTAAAGCCTGAATCTGTGATTTCTTCACATGGTTGGCAGTATGTAGAACAGCAGGAACAATATTACTAAAGCGTCCTAATTGTACATGTTGTGTTCGTTGTGTGTCCGGGGATCCTTTCACACTGTTTCACAAATAGCACATTGCGACATTTTCAGTCATGAGATTTAATTTAGCTTTAATCCATGTATTGATCATACATATTGATCATACATGTTGATCATACATGTTGATCATACATGTTGATCATACATGTTGATCATACATGTTGGTCATACATGTTGATCATACATTTTGATCATACATGTTGATCATACATGTTGATCATACATGTTGATCATACATGTTGATCATACATATTGATCATACATGTTGATCATACATGTTGATCATACATATTGATCATACATGTTGATCATACATGTTGTATTGCAGGTATTGATCCGGGCGGTCCATTGGGTGTTTCCAGACTTTGCCTTCATGTGGTTGGTGGATGAAGCCAAGAAGAACCTCCCACTGGAGCTGGACTTCCTGAACGAGGGACGCAACGCCGAGAAGGTGGCCGCCATGCTGGGTCATTTCTCCTTCTTAAAGGTATATACACACCCTTATGCTGGGTCATTTCTCCTTCTTAAAGGTATATACACAGAGTGCAACATGCTCAACATAAAGACATGCACTCACTCACTCACACACACACACAGGCTAGCTCGGCACACATGTGCACGCATGTGTTCCTATTGGCTGAGCGTTAAACAGCCGTAACTCCAGTTCCCAGCATGATAAACTTCCCAAACTTAGTGGGTGCCCTTAGACGGCCAATAGGGACAGGCTGTAATTGCTAAAGCCCCGCCCCCTCTGTGTTCCTGTTGAGCAGCCTTGAAATGAATGGACAGAGATTTAACATGGTTCCTCTAGTTCATATAGCTTCATGAAATGAATGGACAGAGATTTAACATGGTTCCTCTAGTTCATATAGCTTCATGAAATGAATGGACAGAGATTTAACATGGTTCCTCTAGTTCATATAGCTTCATGAAATGAATGGACAGAGATTTAACATGGTTCCTCTAGTTCATATAGCTTCATGAAATGAATGGACAGAGATTTAACATGGTTCCTTTAGTTCATATAGCTTCATGAAATGAATGGACAGATTTAACATGGTTCCTCTAGTTCATATAGCTTCATGAAATGAATGGACAGATTTAACATGGTTCCTCTAGTTCATATAGCTTCATGAAATGAATGGACAGATTTAACATGGTTCCTCTAGTTCATATAGCTTCATGAAATGAATGGACAGATTTAACATGGTTCCTTTAGTTCATATAGCTTCATGAAATGAATGGACAGATTTAAAGCCTTTGCAGACACAGGGTGTGATTAGTCGATCAGTTTTTACCCCATGCGAAAAGACGCACGAATCTAACTGGGTTCAATTGGAAAAAAACTAGAGGTGGGCATAGATTAATTTTTTTAATCTAGATTAATCTATCTGCAATCTTGGAGTTAATCTAGATTAATCTAGATTAAAATGGCTCATTTGAAGTCTGCCGAAGGCATTCAAAATATGTGTGTTCTACCCAAATAATGACCAGAAGTAAGTCCTTGCTTTTTCTTTCCTCCTTACGTTTCTCAGGCCAGGTGGCCCATTACACCATGAGCCCATCTCCAAAATGCATCACAGACTGTTTGAACAAGCTGTTTTGCTGTGATAATTGGTAATGAAATATCAAAATAATGTGTCCAATAAGATGTACTTGTGTTTAATAAATTGTTTTACTTTTTATTTATTAATAAGAACACAAATAATGTCACCAGTACAGTCACTCAGTACAGTAGCTATGGGACATGGCTTGACTCAATCAGTCAAATCTCTACTTCTCCTTCTTCCACCAGTCACTCAGGCAGACCAGCTTGTTCACATTGGCTGGTGACTAGGACTAGGACAACATTTCATATCTCGATATTTATGCCAAATATTGCGATATCGATACGATATACGATATTACCGTTAAAATATCATATTCTATATTTTAAGTGTTGCAACGTCAAATTATTTAAAAAAAAACTGTCAATATCACTATTTAAGTGCTATTGGGTTCCCACACTTGTTATTTGATATTCTAAGTGTAGCAACATTAAAAACTAAGCATTCTTCAAAAAACTTCTATAACAAGTCAGTATCACTCTTAACTTTAAGTATCCTATTTTTTTTGGTTCACACTTTTTTTTTGATATTCTAAGTGTAGCAACAATGAAAACTGAGCATTCTTCTTCTTTAAAAAAAAGCAAGTCAGTGCACTCTTATTTTGAATTTCTCTGACCTAAAGTAAAACGGGACATACGCTCTTATTTTGAAGGCCAACCGTCCGGAATCAAGTGTTACTGTCGCTTGACTTGATGGACATTTGATTCTAAGTGAAAGACAAGTCGCGGAAAATCACTGAGTTCAATAAAACGAACGTCAATCCGACGAATGGACATAAACAGTCAAGCTTTTCATACAGAAGGCTTTAGGCAGCTTGTTACATTAAGGACATTCATTTTCAATGAGAGGCGAGCGGTAACTCTAAGCAGCAGGTAGGAGGAGCAGTCTGACACACACATGTATGCTCGTCACACAAACACATCGCTCGCGCACACACACACACACACACACACACACACACACACACACACTTTCAACAAGTTGAAATCAACACTACCTGCAGAGTCCCCCCCCCCCCCCCCACTCGCGCACGGACACACACACACACACCTTAAAAAAAACGCATCGCCGCACGGTCAATTGGGAGCCGGTGTGCGTGAGGTCATAGAGAACCATGTGTTCATTTAAATAATGATATTGACCGTTTTTTCTGTGCAAAAAATGGCACCCTGTCTGCAAAGGCCTTTAACATGGTTCCTCTAGTTCATATAGCTTCATGAAATGAACACACCACTCACTTCACATGAAGAGGGTGAAGTGCTCCTTTAACACACTGAGTGCCGAAAACGCTCCGGACCGTTTTTGACCCAATTTTACTTTTATACGTGGGGGGCCCACGTGGGGGCGCTCTAACGAAACGTTGGGATCATCCAAAGAGTCTCTGAGAAGGAGAGGCCGGATGTGGATCCATGTAAAAAAATGCTTCCGCTCGTCCTCTCCAATGTTAACTCTGTGACTAAAAGCTTAATATCTCCATTTCTTTTTAACGTGGTGGAAGTGAGACGTTTTCGATGGGTGATCACTCTGCAACGGAGGATCACGTTATAAATATTATTGTTCCAGGCGTTAGTCGGGACCCTCCACCGTCTCACACGCTTTGTTTACATGCACTTCCTCATCGGGGTTTCTACAGCACGAAACATATCAACGTCAGTGGATGGAAGATATGCTGGCTCTGAACGTACCCTATTTTAATAAACCTCTGGCACACAATGTGTTAAATAAAACTCTTCTGTCTGTCTCCCCTGCTCTCTCTCTCTCTCTCTCTCTCTCTCTCTCTCTCTCTCTCTCTCTCTCTCTCTCTCTCACTCACTCACTCACTCACTCACTCACTCACTCACTCACTCACTCACTCACTCACTCACTCACTCACTCACTCACTCACTCACACACACACACACACACACAGGTCCCGGCGGTGCACTGGGACATGTCCACCAGGAGGATTCTGACCATGGACTTTGCAGAAGGAGGACAGGTCAACGACCGAGAGTACATGAAGACACACAATATCAACGTCAACCAGGTGTGTGTGTGTGTGTGTGTGTGTGTGTGTGTGTGTGTGTGTGTGTGTGTGTGTGTGTGTGTGTGTGTGTGTGTGTGTGTGTGTGTGTGTGTAGTGAATGAGTTAACTGTGGCACAGGTTCCTATGATGAGTTGTGTGTTTTCAGTGTTTTTTTCACTAGATGGCGCTGTTCCCCAAACTATGAGCCTCCATTTCAGGTTCAGTCAGACAGAGATCTAGGAGATCACATGATCACAAGATTCACTTCCTGGTTAACATCTAGAATAAATAAGAAGGATGGATTACAGGGGCGTGTCCCAGCGTAGTACCGGGGTATTGCACATGCAGTAAAATCCTGCCTGAACATAGAAAAAGGCTCAGTAGATGGCAGCGTGTGACCCTTAAACGGTAGTGTTTGTTTTCTGTCACTTCAGTAGCCACGGAGACCTGCTGAAGATCTTTATTTGCTGAAATTAAATGTTAATATGGCCAAAACAAGTAGGCCTATTTAGTGCCATAATAGGCACAATTGTGTGGCATATCACTGAATGAATATTAGCCCAAAGTTATAGAAATCATTAAAATTCTCATCTACTGATGCTTTACTGTCAGGTATTTTGTGCAAATTGAAGTGCTCGAGATTCAGATGTGCTGTAGTGTGGTAATAAACAGATTCAGATGTGCTGTAGTGTGGTAATAAACAGATTCAGATGTGCTGTAGTGTGGTAATAAACAGATTCAGATGTGCTGTAGTGTGGTAATAAACAGATTCAGATGTGCTGTAGTGTGGTAATAAACAGATTCAGATGTGCTGTAGTGTGGTAATAAACAGATTCAGATGTGCTGTAGTGTGGTAATAAACAGATTCAGATGTGCTGTAGTGTGGTAATAAACAGATTCAGATGTGCTGTAGTGTGGTAATAAACAGATTCAGATGTGCTGTAGTGTGGTAATAAACAGATTCAGATGTGCTGTAGTGTGGTGATAAACAGATTCAGATGTGCTGTAGTGTGGTAATAAACAGATTCAGATGTGCTGTAGTGTGGTAATAAACAGATTCAGATGTGCTGTAGTGTGGTAATAAACAGATTCAGATGTGCTGTAGTGTGGTAATAAACAGATTCAGATGTGCTGTAGTGTGGTAATAAACAGATTCAGATGTGTTGTAGTGTGGTAATAAACAGATTCAGATGTGCTGTAGTGTGGTAATAAACAGATTCAGATGTGCTGTAGTGTGGTAATAAACAGATTCAGATGTGCTGTAGTGTGGTAATAAACAGCATTGTTTTTAATTACACAATAACCATGACCATACACATAAATAGAAATACTTTTAAATAGGAAAATGTTAGTGCTCCGAAATTGCATTTGGAACTACATACAGAGTATAACAACTAGTGTAGGCTACTTTATTGGATTTGTAGCCCACATATTAAGACTATATTTGGAGTCGCTGCATAGAAGAGATTAGGTAAAAAAATGATATATATATATATATGGCCTATGCGTTTAGATATGCTCACAGTATAAAAACGTATATTCGTCTTCAAAATGTATTTTTATTTGTTGATTGTGAACACCACATGATATGCATATTAATAACTTGGATATGGGGGTTTATGTCACTTTGTTGTTGTTCTTTATAACTATGTAAGTCATTTAGTCCACTTGTGTATTAGAATTACAAACCTCCAGCAGTTTAGGTGCTGAGTGGAGAGAAGAACAAACACACACCTCGACCGACTGAGAAGGGATCCTGGGGGTTTTTATGTAGCGCCTCTGCTGGAACACTCCGTCGTGCACTTCCTGATAACACTGCGCATGTGCAATACCCCGGTACTACGCTGGGACACGCCCCTGTAATCCATCCTTCTTTTTTATTCTAGGTTAACGTGTTTGGGAAATGGTCTGTATCTCATATCCTGTGTTTTATATGCATTTTGGTCAGACATGCTATTTTAAACAGTGAAACCCTCAGAGATTAGCAACGTTCTGGAGCTTGTTTTATACATATTAAACTAATGGGTACTCACTCACTCACTCACTCACTCACTCACTCACTCACTCACTCACTCACTCACTCACTCTCTCACTCTCTCTCTCTCTCACACACATATATATATACACATACATACTGTATATGGGGAACAGATATGGAAGACAGTGACAAATGCATCACACATTAAGTCTTTTACTGGGGTATATTGTTCTCTCTCACACACACACACACACACACACACACACACACACACACACACACACACACACAAACACAAACACACACACACACACACACACACACACACACACACACACACACATATGCTCAGACTGGCTGCCCGTTAGGCAGGGATGATGAGTATTAGATAGAAGACCTAATAAAACACACACACACACACACACACACACACACACACACACACACACACACACACACACACATTGTATCAGAATGGATCGAATGATAAAGTGGTTTTGGCGTTTGGCAGTGGTGTGTGTGTGTGTGTGTGTGTGTGTGTGTGTGTGTGTTTGTGACCAGATGGATGAGGTCATAAACGCAGTGTTTCTGTGGTCTCAACGTGAGCACAATGGAGTCTCGGTTCATGTCTGTTATGTCTTAACTTAGGACCTGGAGGCGTGGCCAATACATACATACTACAGGAAGAGGCTGGCAGCAGAAACCCTCAGTGAGCAGACTGGGTTTAAGTCTGCTGTGAGATGATATGTTCACAGACTGGGTTTAAGTCTGCTGTGAGAGGATATGTTCACTACCTGATAGACTGGGTTTAAGTCTGCTGTGAGATGATATGTTCACTACCTGATAGACTGGGTTTAAGTCTGCTATGAGATGATATGTTCACTACCTGATAGACTGGGTTTAAGTCTGCTGTGAGATGATATGTTCACTACCTGATAGACTGGGTTTAAGTCTGCTGTGAGATGATATGTTCACTACCTGGTAGACTGGGTTTAAGTCTGCTGTGAGATGATATGTTCACTACCTGATAGACTGGGTTTAAGTCTGCTGTGAGATGATATGTTCACTACCTGATAGACTGGGTTTAACACATTAAGACCTGGTCACTTTAGATCTCTTTGGGCTATTCAATAATAGCAGATATACAAGCTCATAGCTCGGCACCGAGTGCCGCACTATGAACTTGTAGATCTGCTATTTTTGAAAAATCGTGAAAATTATTTTTTTATATCTTTTTCCGAAAAATTGTTAGGATTTAGATTTTTTTTAGACGCTGCCTCAGGTCTTAATAGGTTTAACACATTAAGACTGTGAACGACCATTATTAACTCATTCAGTCCCAAGTAAATACAAAAATAATTGCCCATAGTGTCAGCGATTTTTTTGATTTTCTTACCTATTCAAGTAGTCACAGAATATTTATCTCCAGTATGAGTCATTCCCTGATGGTTACTAATCACAGAGGGTTGCACTGTGCTTGTGAAAAGGGTGACATTTATTCTTAGTTCTTTCATGGTAAGCGGACACTGCATTCATGATTTGAGGCATTTTGTTCCAAAAATGTCTTTTGCTAAATTAGACCTGCTGGTGGCGCTATAACAGGCCAATGTGAAAAGGGTGGCATTTCTTCCTCGGCCTAGTGGGAATGTGTGTGTGAAATTTCACGGAAATCGCATGCTGCGTTCATGGTTTGAGGCATTTTGTTCAAAACGGACCAATCCTGCAAACTTGGAAGCCTACCTTAGCCAATGAGGATGGAATCTGAAAAATCGGACCGATCCATGTTGATCACATGACTATAGAGATACTGTGTACCGATTTGCATGATGATTGGATCAAATCTGTAGGAGTAATGTAAAAAAAATGGGTTTTGCACAAATCGGCCTCCTGGTGGCGCTACAACAGGCCCATGTGAACAATTTGAGGCAGATGCTCTGAATTGGCATCCAGGGAGTGTGTCTGCACAGTTTCGCAGCGACCGGGCCAACGGTGCCGGAGATTAGCTGTTCACAGACAGACAGGACACGCGGACGGATGGACGGACGGACGGACAGGGGCTAAAACTCTCGCCATGCCTTTCGGCCTGGTGGAGACAACAAAGAGTAGACTGTGTGTGTGTGTGTGTGTGTGTGTGTGTGTGTGTGTGTGTGTGTGTGTGTGTGTGTGTGTGTGTGTAACATGACAGGAAGTAGCAGGTCAAAGTCATTAGCAGAGAAACAAAACCTCTCACTCCACCTCTGAACCCATGGGCAAGTCGTGACTACCTGTGTGTGTGTGTGTGTGTGTGTGTGTGTGTGTGTGTGTGTGTGTGTGTGTGTGTGTGTGTGTGTGTGTGTGTGCCTTTAGTGACACATTGAGGACCTCTAATTAATGTCCACTACAAGCTGCTGTCCCTCTTCTGAGATAATTTGTTGCCATCCTGTGCCCTTGTTAAATGTGTGTGTGTGTGCGTACATGTACATACGTGTGTGTGTGTGTGTGTGTGTGTGTGTGTGTGTGTGTGTGTGTGTGTGTGTGTGTGTGTGTGTGTGTGTGTGTGTTTGTGTGTACGCCTTTTAACGTGTGTACGCATCGTACTTTTGCACGTGTGTGGTTTGTGTATTGGTGTGCACATGTGTGTTGGTGTCTTTACTGTGTACCATCTGGGAATGCACACCTCTCGTTTATACGTCCGATACCCATCAGACAGACTGGACTAAAATAAAAAGAGATCCAGTAGAACTAAGACTAGTGGAGAAGAGATCCAGTAGAACTAAGACTAGTGGAGAAGAGATCCAGTAGAACTAAGACTAGAGGAGAAGAGATCCAGTAGAACTAAGACTAGTGGAGAAGAAATCCAGTAGAACTAAGACTAGAGGAGAAGAGATCCAGTAGAACTAAGACTAGTGGAGAAGAGATCCAGTAGAACTAAGACTAGAGGAGAAGAGATCCAGTAGAACTAAGACTAGAGGAGAAGAGATCCAGTAGAACTAAGACTAGAGAAGAGATCCAGTAGAACTAAGACTAGAGGAGAAGAGATCCAGTAGAACTAAGACTAGTGTAGAAGAGATCCAGTAGAACTAAGACTAGTGGAGAAGAGATCCAGTAGATTAGAACTAAGACTAGTGGAGAAGAGATCCAGTAGAACTAAGACTAGTGGAGAAGAGATCCAGTAGATTTGAACTAAGACTAGTGGAGAAGAGATCCAGTAGAACTAAGACTAGAGGAGAAGAGATCCAGTAGAACTAAGACTAGAGGAGAAGAGATCCAGTAGAACTAAGACTAGAGGAGAAGAGATCCAGTAGAACTAAGACTAGAGGAGAAGAGATCCAGTAGAACTAAGACTAGTGTAGAAGAGATCCAGTAGAACTAAGACTAGTGTAGAAGAGATCCAGTAGAACTAAGACTAGTGGAGAAGAGATCCAGTAGAACTAAGACTAGTGGAGAAGAGATCCAGTAGAACTAAGACTAGTGGAGAAGAGATCCAGTAGAACTAAGACTAGTGGAGAAGAGATCCAGTAGAACTAAGACTAGAGGAGAAGAGATCCAGTAGAACTAAGACTAGTGGAGAATAATAATAATAATAATAATAATAAAACTTTATTTGTATAGCACTTATTTAAACAAAGTTACAAAGTGCTTGAACAGTCAAAAGAGCAATCAAAACAATGCAGATAATGAAATAACAGTGATATATAACATTTACAGTAAAACAGAGCAATAATCAACAACATTTATCTCAAGTTAAAAAGGCTATTCTGTAAAAATGGGTTTTTAACAGGGATTTAAGCAAGGGATAATGCATGGGGAGGCAGTCATTATTGAAATTTAAAGCCCGACAGGGCGATTAACCACCGAGGCGCAGCCGAGGTGGTTAATCGCCCTGAAGGGCTTTAAATTTCAATAATGACTGCCTCCCCATGCATTATCCCGCTTATTACACGGCTACTTAATAAATACATAAATAAATTTACCCAAAAGTAACAACAAAACGAAGTATTTCCTTGCTTACGGCAATGAAAGTATTCCATAAGTAGCCTATTGGGCTGGGCGGAGTTTGCCTCGGAAAACAAATGACAAAATAGAAAAAAACTCGCCCCAAAACACACTCGCCCCCCATTCTATATACTGCCGATTTGCCTGTAATACCGCCGGATTTGCCCCGGGGCGACTGTGTTTTGGGGCGAGCGTTTTGGTATTTCCCCCGTAGCCACGATAAACAAGGAAGTGCAGTGGATCAAATAGAATCACTTTTCGGTCATTGCATCGTCTATTTCTCACTTCAAATGTTTTCAAAAACATTCTTGAGAGCAACGTTTAGTTGTAAATGACATTGGTTGTTTGTTTACATGGCTGTCATGTTGGATAAAGCATAAAACAAAGCAGCGGAGGTTGATATGAGCAGGTGTTCTGAGTCTCTGATTACACAGCGGTCCGTTATTGAGCTCAGCGGTCATTATCGAGAAATAATGACCGATGACTGACCAATCAGAATCGAGCATTCAACCAAGCCATGTAATAAAACTTGTTAATGACCTGGTTAATCTTAGTTCCTCTGGTAGGCTTTTCCAGAGTCTAGGGGCCTTTATAGAAAAGGCCCGACCTCCTTTGGTCACCAACTTAGCTGTATGAATTTCCAGTAGACCCTGGCCAGAGGATCTAAGGGTGCGCCCTGGCACATAAGGTTCAACCAGATCACATAAATAACTAGGCGCCAGACCATTCAGAGCTTTAAAAGTTAGTAATAAAATCTTAAAATCAATCCTGAAGGCAACTGGCAGCCAGTGAAGTGCAGCTAGGACAGGGGTTATATGATCAAATCTCCTGGTACCGGTGATGAGCCTGGCTGCTGCATTTTGGACCAGTTGCAGACGATGAATAAGGTTTTGGTTGAGACCAGAGTATAATGCATTACAGTAATCAAGGCGAGAATATATTAGGGCATTCACAACAGTTTTAAGATTGGCAGTGGAAAGAAATGATTTGATTTTATAAATGTTCCTTAAATGCATGAAGCAGGTTTGTACCACCTTTTTTATTTGGCTTTCAAACCGGAGTTCGGAGTCGAATTGGACACCCAGGTTCCTTGCAACGGGAGTCACATTCGTTGCCAAGAGGCCAAGACTGTCTAAAATGGTGGTTTGTGAACTGAGGGGACCAAAAAGAATAATGTCGGATTTGTCGGAGTTTAACTGGAGAAAGTTCTGAGACATCCAGGAGTGGATATCGGCCAGGCATGCTTTGAGGGAGGATAGGCAACTAGGGTCAGAGGTTTTGAGTGGAAGATAGAGCTGAGTATCATCTGCATAGCAATGGAAATGGATGTTGTGTTTACGAATGATATGACCGAGGGGGAGCATATAAACTGAAAATAATAGGGGGCCAAGTATGGACCCTTGTGGGACCCCGCACGTAAGCTGGGCAGAGGTCGAGGAGACATTCCCAAGAACAACGGACAGGGTTCTATTTGAGAGGTATGAGCGGAGCAGTTGGAGGGCAGTGCCACCAAGACTCACCCATGACTCCAGGCGATTTATCAGAATGTTGTGATCTACTGTGTCAAAAGCCGCACTTAAATCCAGAAGGACCAGGATCGAGGATTCACCAGCATCTAGAGTGAGTAGGTCATGAGTAGGTCATTGGTTACTTTCACTAATGCTGTCTCAGTGCTATGGAGGGCTCTGAAGCCAGATTGGAATGTCTCAAATAAATTATTGTGTTGTAAGTGGTCAATGAGCTGTGTGGAGATGTTTTTTTCCAGAAGTTTGGACAGAAAGGATAGTTTTGAAATGGGTCGATATCTACTGGGAAGGTGAGGATCAAGACCAGGTTTTTTAAGAAGGGGTTGAACTAGGGCATGTTTAAATGAGGAGGGAAAGAAACCAGAGACTAAGGAGTTATTTATTATAGAGAGAATGGTGGGATTGGGGATTGTGTCCAGTTGGGAGGATGAGGATTTCATCTGTGAAATAGTGTTGGTGATAAGTGGAATAGTGGTGGGTTCGAATTGATTAAGTGGAAATGGAGTATTGGGTGGGATTGAATTATCAGGAGTGGAAGAAGGTATTTGTAGCCGAATGGTCTCAATTTTGTTTATGAAGAACTTAAGAAAATCTTCCGGGGATGGATCAATATGTGTAATAGCTGGCGGTGACGTGACAGAGTTGATTATTTTGAATAAGGTCCTGGGGTTATTGCTGTTATTAGAGATGATGTTAGAGTAATAACTAGATTTGGCTTGTTTTATAGCCCGCTGATATTTCACCATCAGCTCCTTAAGGCCTGTGAGAGATGAATGCATTTGGTTTGCCCTCCAACTGCGTTCTGCCCTTCTGCACTCTCTCCTAAGGGATCGAGTATGGTCATTGAGCCAGGGTTGTTTATTTAGTTTAGACTTAGAGTTAAAAATACGGGCTCTCACAGGAGCAGAGCATGTAGGAGTGGGACATGGAAGAGGAGCTTTAAAAACCACAGCTTTGTGGTCAGACAGACAAAAAGGGAACAATTCAATGTTTTGGATGGCTAAACCTAAAGACATCACTAGGTCAAGTGTGTGACCTTTGAGGTGAGTGGGTCCATTTACAAACTGAGTGATGTTAAATGATTCAATAAGATTCATAAAAGCAGTAGAGAGAGGGTGGGAGGTGCAACAGATGTGGATATTATAATCACCAAGCAGAATTATGTGTCCAAAACGCTGAGTGACAAGTGATAAAAAATCAGAGAATTCAGTAATGAAACCACAATTCCCATTTGGGGGTCTATAAATTAAAACGCAGAGTACCGGGTCCTTACCATTAATTAAAAAACTAAAAACTTCAAAAGTAGTGAAATTACCAAAAGTGATAGGGGAACATTTAAAAACATTTTTATAGAAGACAGCTAATCCACCACCCTTTTTCACTGGTCTAGGCAGAGTGAAATAGGCGAAATTAGGGGGGGTAGTAGCGATGAGAGGAACATTGTCCTCCACATCAAGCCAGGATTCTGTAATAAAAAAGAAGTCAAGGTTATGTGAGGTAATGAACTCTTGACAAATGGCTGATTTTTCTTGAAGAGCCCTGACATTTAGAAGACCCATGTTAACAGAGGAAATGACAGATGGAATGAGATGGGGCAATTGGAGATGGGTTTTAGTAGGTCTAATTGATATTAAGTTTGCGGGGTTTATAGAGCAATTTGATCTGTGACTGGCACGATTTAAGGTGAGCTTAACAGGGATATTGCAAGTGGTTGACAATTCAGCTTGAACAATAGTAGTAAGTGCATGTTGTGGTCCGAGCCCAATGGAGAAGGGACTGGGAAACAGGGTGGAACTAGAGTAATGGGAGCTGGGACCCGGAGGATGTCAATTGGTGACGGACAGGTCAGTGGTCAGTGCAGTGTAGGGGTGTGCCGATATATCGTCCCGCGATATATCGCGATACGTTATCGCGACGATATGTATCGTTTTTGAAAAAAAAAATATCGTTTTTGAAAAAAAATTTTTTTTTTTACAATCATAATAATCAGGCATGCAAACGGCCCCGAAGTGAAAAGAGTGACAACATGTTTTTTTTTCGGGTCATGTGTCACACTATTTGGATTCAAAACGGCTATTGTAGCTGAAAAGCTACAAGTTTGCATGTCTGAATAATGCAAAAACAGAATTATTTGTTTGCATTTTCTTTTTTTCTCCTCCATATATTTTCATAATAAAAAAAGTGCGTATCGTATCGTATCGAAATCGTATCGAAGTTGTGAGCCAAATATCGTATCGTATCGTTTCGTGAAATTAGTGTATCGGCACACCCCTAGTGCAGTGTGGTGACGAACACCACGGGCTAGGTTAGCCGCTAGCATCTGGCTACCCAGTCTACTTGGGTGGAGACCGTCATAACCATAAAAGGAAGAGCGTCCCCAAAACAAGTTAAAATTGTCTATAAAATTGAGATCGTGGGCACGACAGAGCCGTAAGAGCCAGGTATTTAGGCTGGCGATTCGGCTAAAACGTTCGTCACCACCCGTAAAAGTCGGGATAGGACCGGAGAAAAAGAAAGTCATTCCACTATTATTCAACAGATCGATGAGACGTAAAAAGTGGGTTTTGGACTGCTCGGATGTACGCAGGGAAGAATCATTTGTCCCAATATGGACCAGGACCCTTGTGATGGACTGTGGAAGTGAATTAAAAACACCTGGTAGATATTTATATATTATAAATGTCTATCAGTGTAGTGTAGAGCTTTAGTGAGGTTTTGAACATGTATAATATATTTGTGTTTGTGCGTTTGCTCAAGTCAAATTTCAAATGCTATTTATCTGTTGTGGTATTTCTGCTTTTACTGAAGTAGAAATACTTTTACTGAAGTAGAAATACTTTTACTGAAGTAGAAATGTGTAGTAACAGTGTGACAATACACACCTTCTGCATTCCTTTTGACAGCTGTCAATCACTCTGATGCAGGAGACCAGGAAGACTGATGGAAGAGAAGGAGAGAGAGAGAGAGAGAGAGAGAGAGAGAGAGAGAGAGAGAGAGAGAGAGAGAGAGAGAGAGAGAGAGAGAGAGAGAGAGAGAGAGAGAGAGAGAGAGAGAGAGAGAGAGAGAGAGAGAGAGAGAGAGAGAGAGAGAGAGAGAGAGAGAGAGAGAGACTGACTGACTGACTGACTGACTGACTGACTGACTGACTGACTGACTGACTGACTGACTGACTGACTGACTGACTGACTGACTGACTGACTGACTGACTGACTGACTGACTGACTGACTGACTGACTGACTGACTGACTGACTGACTGTGAGGTTCAATTCATGAAGGTCTCACAGGCAATTTTATTACCTGTGTAGGCCCTATAAAGAGAAGAATGCATTCGCCATCTGTTTTGAATAAGGGATGTCATGTTTTGCAAATAATTAAGTTTACCTAGACTAAAGGTAAAAGCATTTCCTAATTCCATTTAAGGATGTGTTTTCCCTATAATTTATAATTATAAGTTATGGGCCATGACGGAGGCGCGCCGACTCAGCAGACCTTAAGGCTGAGGAGACGCGCCCTCGCGCCTCCAGGCGCGAGTGCCCGCGTCAACCAGCCGCTGGGCTGCTAGTCGACTCAGCGCCGTCCGAGTTATGTACCGATAGGGACAGAATCGTAAATATTATTGGTGCGGACTGCGTTTGCTCCACTGACTGCGTTTATCCCAACTACCACTCAAAGTGGCTCCTGGCCAACTGCCTGGATGAGGCAGACTTATTTTCTAAAGCTTTGTGCTTTCTATTAGACTGTGCAGGGCAGAGGCGTCTAATCTCTGAGTCAGGGTGACCGCATACCCTCGGGTTAAAACTATTTCCTAATTCCATTTAAGGATGTGTTTACACTATATTTTTTAGGACTATGGGGTAGATACTGAGGGGATACAGTTTTGGAAACAAGTTAGCATATCCACAGTTCTGATGTTCACACCTCCAATTTGGAAGACAATTAGCTCCCTGTTGATGGTCCAAATTTTGATGGCTCTTGGTATCAATGTGCCTTCATTGATATTCTCATTAGCTCAACAATGAGATCTCCCCCTCCACTTTGTGGTTGATGTAGGTGATCAACTCTATTGTTTAGTTTAGTAAGAGTATGTGGATAGTTTCATTTTTTTTGGGCAGTTTAGAAGTTTAGGCCTCCTGGATATTTTGTGCTAAGTCTTGTAATCCATTCTTTTTCATGGAATCTTCTCTGTCCAATTGTCCAGCAGTCATTGAATTCCAAGCCGCATACTTTTATGGCATCAATCCCATGTGTCATAAAGTGTTGAACAATTAATAAATGGGTATCTTTTTCATTATTAATGGTGTACCTGTGTTGGCTTATTCTAATTGCTATGGAGTTGCCTGTCTCTCCTACATACTGTAATCCACACACTTGGCAAGTAATCAGATAAACACAATTTCTGGTGTTGTATGTGATGTTCTGTCTTAGGCTAATAATGTTTTTGTTTGTCCTGTTTTTAACCGTTTGTTTCGGGCTAAAGTAGTTAGGCCTTGCCCGTGCTACTTGGTTCCATGGCTTCAATTTGCTGTGGATCAAGTAGTCTTTCAGATTTTTGTTTTTCCTATAGGCCGAAATTATCTTAAAGTTCTGTAGGAGGTTTCCCCCCCTGTTTTCAAAATTGTTTTTGATGGCTCTGTTTGCCAATAAACTTTGGCTGGAAAATGTGGTTACTAAGGCTAGTGTGGGTTTCTCATTCCTTACTTTCACTTCCTGGAATGTGTTGTATGATTTCCTGAGGAATGTTCTTGTATATCCACGTTTCCTTAATGCTGTGAATAGAGTTTTGCAGGCATTTTCAAAATCTGCTGTTTGTGTGCAGATTCTCTTGAAACGTAGGAGTTGAGACTTGACTATTCCTGCGAAACAATGGGTTGGATGGAAGGATGTCTTGTGGAGCAGTGCATGTGTATCAGTCTCCTTAAAAAACACCTTTGAGTCTAGTTTGCCGGTGGTGTTAAAATCTTTCCCTTTGAAGACTGTAACATCCAAGAAGTCAATGTGTTCTTTGTTTGTGACATATTTCACTGTTATTGAGGCATGATGTGTGTTTAAGACTCGTATGAATTGCTCAAATTCCTCTGTGGAGTGCTCAAATACTCCAAAAATATCATCTAGAAACCTAAAATAATGTGTGGGTTTGAATCTGCATTTTTTAAGGGCGGTTTCTTCCCATAAAGCCAAATATATATTTGCGTAGGATGGCGCAAATTTCTTTCCCATGGCTGTTCCACTGATCTGAAGGAAGGTTTTCCCATCAAATGAAAAGTCGTTTTTGGTCAAATTTAATTCTAGTAGTTCCAATAATTCTGCGTCTGGTCTTTGTCTGTCAGGATACTTTTTAAAGATATCTCTGATTGCTTTCATTCCCGCTAATGTATTTATGTTGGTATAAAGGCTATCAACATCTATTGAAAACAAGAAGGCACCCTGAGGAACCGTGATGTTTTTTATTTTGTCAATAAAGTCATATGTATCCTTAATATAGCTTGGGTGTTTTACAGATAGTGGGTTTAAGTAGAACTCAATATATTCTGCTGTGGCATATGTTTCTGAGTTACAATCCGAGACAATTGGGCGTGCAGGTGGAATTTCATAAGGAATAGTCCAGCTGTTTGGGTCCTTGTGGATTTTGGGTAGAAGATAAAGGACTCTAGCCCTGGGGGAATTTTCGCCCCTTAGGTATTTTTCTTGTTTATGGTCTATAAACTTTTTCTCCCTTAACTTTGTAATGATTCCCCTCACCTCTATTGCTGTTTGTTCAAAAATGGGTGCTTCCAATTCCACATAGTGATTTGAGTTATTCAACTGTCTTAAACCCTCAAAAACATATTGTTGTCTGTCCAGAATGACTATACGACTCCCTTTGTCCGCAGGCTTAATCACAATGTCCCGGTTGTTAGCTAATGATCTTAGAGCTCTCACCTGATCCGTTGTGATGTTATTCTTTTCTTTCAGGTGTCCTGGTACATTTTGTACTGTGGCTCTGTCCATCTGGATTAATTGCTTTAGGCTGTCCGGTAGTTTGTCATTGTCTGGTTCCCAGTAGGATGGAAGATGGAAGCGCGGAATTTCCGTGTTGTTTCCAGCTCCAAAATGTGTGGCTAATTTGAGTCTGCGATGGTATTTCGACACATCTGTTCTCAAGTTTTGTGATTGTTGTCTGTAGAGGTCTAAGGTGGGGACGAATGACAAACCTTTTTCCAGAAGTGTTTTCTGGTGTTCGTTTGGTTGGAAATAATGAGACAGATTGATTATATCTGACTCCATGAGGCCCTGCCGGTTTGAGCTGTTGGGCCTTATTAGTTTAAAGAGTTTATCCAATGCTGTAACATGGATTCGGCTGTGCCCCTGAGCCAGTGGACGTTTTCGTCATCTGTTTTGAAGCTGTTTGCAGGTAATTTTGGGAGGTGGGGCTCTTTCTTTATCTCCTCATTTATGTATGTCAGAGTATCCTTTTGGTCAGTACTCAGGCCATCTGAGTAGTTGATTAGTGCTATGCGTCTCTCTGCTTTGGGGAATTTTGCTTCGGCTGCAGTGCGGAGTCTCTTCAGGGCTGTGTAGCTTGTTTTTCTTGATTTTTGGTTCTTGTTGTTAATTCCTACTGAGATGATGAGGTGTGTGACGTCCAGATTTTTCTCCGCTTTTTGCAAGACTGTTCCGGCCCATTCCAGGTTCATTCCAGAGTAGGATTCTATCTGAATTCTGTCATCTGTGATTGTTGGGATCCTAGCCAGGTTGGAGTCCCCAATTATGATGATGTTTCGGTTCGGTTCGGTTACAAATCTCCATGTGGCCTTATTATCCTTTCCTCCGCCTCTCCAGTGGCGTGGTTTCCTAGGTCTCGTCTCGATTGTTTCTTCCTGTGTTGGTGTTTCCCTCTGTGTAGTAGTGTCTTCGGTGGGTCCCTCTGGTGTTGTTTGGTTCCCTCCACTGTTTCTCCTCTCCTGGGTTGTCCTCTGGGGTGTGTCCCTGGGTGGTGTAGTCTGCCTCCTGGTGGGATGTTTCCTCTGTGGTTTCGGGGTGTTTCCTGGGTTCTGTTGTACTTCCGTGTTCCTCCCTGCAGGATGTGTGGTTTTGTTGGTGTCCTTCTGTTTCCTTTGTTTTCCCCTCCGTCCAATCGATGTCCATGGCCCCTCAGGTGTGGGCAGGTCTGGGAACTCTGCCTGTGTGAATGCTATTAGTCTATCTGTTGTTGCTCCTGTGGCCTCCATTCCTCCAGTTGTGTCTTCTCCCATGCCTGGGTTACCTGTAGAGGGAGAAGAAGGGAGGGAAGGGGGGGCTGGGGGATGGGGGGGAACGTGTGGTGTGGGGTGTGCTGGTGTGTGTGTTTTTGTGTTATATAATTCCCTTACTGCTGCACGGGCTAAGCCCAGTGTCTTCTCTGTTAGGCGCCTTCCCAGATTTTTTCTTGCCCATTTAGTGGCAATGGAGAAGGCCCTGTCGTATTCCTGTGTTAAGCACTGGGACAGGTCTTTTTTTGTGTTTTCAATCAATTGGCTGAAGTGTTCTATTAATATTAACAAAGTGGTGTAAGACCAATGCTTTGCACTTCCTTGTAGTAGCTGTAAGGTTCTGTCTGTTGGTTTTGCTGGTTTTATAAAATTCATCAGTTCTTGTTCTTTTCTAGCAATACCCTCTGGGTATTTGTTTATGTCTACATTCTGTGAATGGTGTAGTGCAATGATCAAATTGTTTATCCCCCTAATTGATTTGTGGAAGCCATTATTTCTCTCCTCATGCGGTGTGTGTATGTAAGTTTGTCCGTGCCTACCTACCTGGCTTACCTGGCCTGGTTCCACATCCCTCCTGGGTCTGTGGTTGCTCCGGGTTTCTCCATCTGGTCTGGCTCTTTCCTGCCAGGCCTGTCTTTTTCCGTTGGTTCGTTGGTTCATTCTCAAATGCATAAACGTTTTCGTACTATTATTGTACTTCATCAGATGCGATCCTCCGGATGAGAATGAATTCCTGTTCTTCTCTTCCTGTATTTATGTGTTTTTGTTGTGGGTGTGGCTTCCATGTGGCCATTATCCTCATTGGCTGGTGCTGTTGATGGCCCATTGGGTCATTGATGGCCCATCTGCTTGTTTCAGGCTTTAGGGGCATGTTCAGGCATGTTCCCTGTTTCATATGTATGGTCTACTTTTTGTGTTGAATCTTTGTTTATATATATGTATAAACATGGTTAGGTTTTAGGAGATGTTATAAACATTTTGCAAGTAGGCATATACCTCCATGTTTGCAAATGTGTATAATTAAAGATTGCATTAGATGACTTCCCCCACAAAATCAGAGGTACAAGCTTGACTGACTGCTGACTGTGAGGTTCAATTCATGAAGGTCTCACAGGCAATTTTATTACCTGTGTAGGCCCTATAAAGAGAAGAATGCATTCGCCATCTGTTTTGAATAAGGGATGTCATGTTTTGCAAATAATTAAGTTTACCTAGACTAAAGGTAAAACCATTTCCTAATTCCATTTAAGGATGTGTTTTCCCTATAATTTATAATTATAAGTTATGGGCCATGACGGAGGCGCGCCGACTCAGCAGACCTTAAGGCTGAGGAGACGCGCCCTCGCGCCTCCAGGCGCGAGTGCCCGCGTCAACCAGCCGCTGGGCTGCTAGTCGACTCAGCGCCGTCCGAGTTATGTACCGATAGGGACAGAATCGTAAATATTATTGGTGCGGACTGCGTTTGCTCCACTGACTGCGTTTATCCCAACTACCACTCAAAGTGGCTCCTGGCCAACTGCCTGGATGAGGCAGACTTATTTTCTAAAGCTTTGTGCTTTCTATTAGACTGTGCAGGGCAGAGGCGTCTAATCTCTGAGTCAGGGTGACCGCATACCCTCGGGTTAAAACTATTTCCTAATTCCATTTAAGGATGTGTTTACACTATATTTTTTAGGACTATGGGGTAGATACTGAGGGGATACAGTTTTGGAAACAAGTTAGCATATCCACAGTTCTGATGTTCACACCTCCAATTTGGAAGACAATTAGCTCCCTGTTGATGGTCCAAATGTTGATGGCTCTTGGTATCAATGTGCCTTCATTGATATTCTCATTAGCTCAACAATGAGATCTCCCCCTCCACTTTGTGGTTGATGTAGGTGATCAACTCTATTGTTTAGTTTAGTAAGAGTATGTGGATAGTTCCAGTTTTTTTGGGCAGTTTAGAAGTTTAGGCCTCCTGGATATTTTGTGCTAAGTCTTGTAATCCATTCTTTTTCATGGAATCTTCTCTGTCCAATTGTCCAGCAGTCATTGAATTCCAAGCCGCATACTTTTATGGCATCAATCCCATGTGTCATAAAGTGTTGAACAATTAATAAATGGGTATCTTTTTCATTATTAATGGTGTACCTGTGTTGGCTTATTCTAATTGCTATGGAGTTGCCTGTCTCTCCTACATACTGTAATCCACACACTTGGCAAGTAATCAGATAAACACAATTTCTGGTGTTGTATGTGATGTTCTGTCTTAGGCTAATAATGTTTTTGTTTGTCCTGTTTTTAACCGTTTGTTTCGGGCTAAAGTAGTTAGGCCTTGCCCGTGCTACTTGGTTCCATGGCTTCAATTTGCTGTGGATCAAGTAGTCTTTCAGATTTTTGTTTTTCCTATAGGCCGAAATTATCTTAAAGTTCTGTAGGAGGTTTCCCCCCCTGTTTTCAAAATTGTTTTTGATGGCTCTGTTTGCCAATAAACTTTGGCTGGAAAATGTGGTTACTAAGGCTAGTGTGGGTTTCTCATTCCTTACTTTCACTTCCTGGAATGTGTTGTATGATTTCCTGAGGAATGTTCTTGTATATCCACGTTTCTGACTGACTGCTGACTGTGAGGTTCAATTCATGAAGGTCTCACAGGCAATTTTATTACCTGTGTAGGCCCTATAAAGAGAAGAATGCATTCGCCATCTGTTTTGAATGAGGGATGTCATGTTTTGCAAATAATTAAGTTTACCTAGACTAAAGGTAAAACCATTTCTTAATTCCATTTAAAGATGTGTTTTCCCTATGATTTATAATTATAAGTTATGGGCCATGACGGAGGCGCGCCGACTCAGCAGACCTTAAGGCTGAGGAGACGCCCCCTCGCGCCTCCAGGCGCGAGTGGCCGCGTCGACCAGCCGCTGGGCTGCTAGTCGACTCAGCGCCGTCCGAGTTATGTACCGATAGGGACAGAATCGTAAATATTATTGGTGCGGACTGCGTTTGTTCCACTGACTGCGTTTATCCCAACTACCACTCAAAGTGGCTCCTGGCCCACTGCCTGGATGAGGCAGCCTTATTTTTTAAAGCTTTGTGCTTTCTATTAGACTGTGCAGGAAGTCAGGACTGACTGACTGACTGACTGACTGACTGACTGACTGACTGACTGACTGACTGACTGACTGAATCCATTCAAAGCATTTAGGGGAAGCAGGTGCATTGTGGGATGCATTCTGCCATCATGTCAGACAGTAAAGTGTTAAAGGATCCTATAAACATGATCCAGTCCTTCAGCTTCAGCTCAGAGTCATGTTCAGTCTGAGTTGTTGTTTTAACTCATTCACTACCAGAGTAAATAAATACATATAGCCCTTCCTTACCTCTTCAACTAGTCACAGAATATTTATCTCCAGTATGATCCATCCCCCGATCGTTGCTAAACACCCCCACCTCTGAGATCAAGAACTACAGACCGGTTTCCCTTCTATCCTTCCTATCTAAAACTCTCGAACGTGCTGTGTTCAAACAACTGTCCTCGTATCTCCACCAGAACAACCTCCTGGACTCCAACCAGTCTGGGTTCAAAGTGGGTCACTCGACAGAGACTGCCCTCCTGGCAGTGACGGAGTCACTCCATGCCGCTAGAGCGAACTCTCTCTCCTCCGTCCTGATACTCCTGGACCTGTCTGCAGCGTTCGACACAGTGAACCATCAGATCCTCCTCTCCACCCTCGAGGGGATGGGGGTCTCAGGCTCTGCACTCTCCCTGTTTACATCCTACCTGACGGGTCGCTCCTACCAGGTGATGCTGGGAGGGTCTGTATCAGAACCACACAGGCTCACTACTGGGGTTCCCCAAGGCTCGGTTCTGGGTCCTCTTCTCTTCTCTCTCTACACTACATCTCTTGGTGCTGTCATCCACTCCCATGGCTTTTCCTACCACTGCTATGCCGATGACACCCAGCTGATCCTCTCATTCCCCCCCTCTGACACACACGTGGAGGCACGCATTGCTGCTTGTCTGGCTGACATCTCGGAGTGGATGTCGAGGAACCACCTGAAGCTCAACCTGGACAAGACCGAGCTGATGTTCATCCCAGGGAAGGGCTGTCCTCACCGAGACATGGCCATCACCATTGAGAACGCTGTGGTGACGTCAACTCGGACTGCGAAGAATCTGGGTGTGACCCTGGACGATCAACTGTCGTTCTCGGCTAACATCGCATCAGTGACACGGTCCTGCAGATTCCTCCTCTACAACATCAGGAGGATTCGCCCCTTCCTCACGGAGAAAACAGCCCAGGTGCTCATCCAGGCTCTTGTCATCTCCCGCCTGGACTACTGCAACTCCCTCCTGGCTGGTGCTCCGGCATCTGCCATCAGACCTCTGGAGCTTGTTCAGAAAGCTGCGGCTCGTCTGGTGTTCAACCGCCCCAAGTTCTCTCACACAACTATCCTTCTCCGTTCTCTGCACTGGCTCCCCGTAGCAGCTCGCATTCAGTTTAAAACCCTGGTGCTAGCCTATAGGGCAGTGAAAGGAACAGCTCCTTCTTACCTCCGGGTTTTGGTCAATGCCCACACCCCTGCCCGACCACTCCGGTCTGCCACCTCGG
>NC_139957.1:47540567-47548067 GCF_963454915.1 Gymnoscopelus microlampas | reverse complement strand
CCATTGGAGAACAAGCAGACAAACACATGCTGAACATGTCCTTTGTATCTTGACCTTTTTTCACACCCTCGAAAGCAATGGCTGTAAGTTTGAACATGATTCACTTTATATGTACAGTTTGATTTGTTTAAATGCAAATGTATATGGATACTAATTCATATTGGTTAAAAATGATGATGCTAATTGCAACTTTACATGTTTATGTATGACCAGCATATCATGTCATGTTGTTGTGTTTATATTTCATATTAGCACTTATTTGCCAGCTTAAATTCATACTGTGATTTTTCCATGAAAGCTAAGAGATATCTTTGTCTTTTTTGTTTTCTCTTTAACACAGTTTTACACGTAACTTTCACCTGTCACTCTGAAGATTGTAATAAAAGGAGCAAGGCGCTCGCTTCCTGGCTTGTGAAAAAGCGAGTTTGGCTGTCTGTTTAACTTCGTTAACATACTGGTTGTATACAACACGTTGTGGGAACAGAACAGTAAAAAAACAGACAATCAGTGGGTGTAAAGAAAATACAAGGACACCACCATGGACCCTGAACCTAAAACCAGTGCTAAAGATGAGAAGGCTGAATCAGATGATAGCAAGAGTTCATTCACTTCAGTCAAGACAAGATCAAAAGCGGCCTCCTCTAAACGCTCTTCCTCTTCTAAGTCCTCTGTCATTGAGGCAGCTGCCATAGCCAGAGCCTCAGCTGAAGCAGCGCATACCAAGATTGCCTATGTTAAACAACAGCAGGAAATAAAAAAGCAAAAAGCTAAGCTAGATCTACAAAAGGCTACACTAGATGCAGACTTTGAGGTTTTGGAGGTTGAAGGGGAAGCAGCAGCTGCTCAAGTAAAAGCTGAGGTCTTAGAAGCAGCGGCAGGTGTGGTGGGTGAAGATGTGCAAAGTGCAAGAAGCACTGTCCCACCGCAAGTGGTCAAACAGAGAACCGAGGAGTATGTGAAACGTCAAACACAGCTCTATACTCAAGATTCTGCTTTGCCACTGCACAAGGAAATCTTACATCATCATGATAAAAATCCCACACTACAGATTTCACCCGGGGACACAAAGAAAATCCCCACACCCGCTTACAAACCCTCACTTTACGAGCGCGCACAGGCAATTGATGATGACAAATTTACCCCAAGGCCATCAGCTAGCCCGCACAGACAATATGATCAGCCTACCCCCCGACAATATGATCAGCCTACCTCCCGACAATATGATCAGCCTACCCCTCGACAATATGATCAGCCTACCCCCCGACAATATGATCAGCCTACCCCCCGACAATATGATCAGCCTACCCCCCGACAATATGATCAGCCTACTCCCGACAATATGATCAGAATACTCCGCGACAGTATGATGAGCGTACTTCGCCAGCAGGCGACCCCCTACAAATGGATTTCGCTAAATTCCTAGCACGTAGAGAGTTAGTGACTACTGGTCTCTCAAAATTTGAGGATACACCAGAAAGCTATAGAGCATGGGAGTCCTCATTCCTCAATGCAACACAGGGCTTAGGCCTCACTTATAGTGAGGAGTTGGATGTCCTAGTAAAGTGGCTCGGTAAAGAGTCATCAGAGCATGTTAAAAGGCTCCGTTCTGTATATGTCACCAACCCCCAAGCTGCCCTCCATCAGTCTTGGCAAAGACTTCAAGAATGCTATGCTACACCTGAAATAGTAGAAAATGCTCTCTTTAAAAGACTGGATAATTTTCCCCGTCTGTCTGCTAGAGACAACATCAAACTGAGAGAACTCAGTGATCTGCTCATGGAGGTGCTGGCAGCTAAAAACGAAGGATATCTTCCCGGCCTCAACTATCTTGATACTCCTCGCGGGATAAAGCCGATAGTAGAGAAGTTACCTCCAGGCCTACAGGAAAAATGGCTCTTCACCGGTTCCCGTTACAAGGAAGAACAAAGAGTAATCTTTCCGCCCTTCTCATTCTTTGTTGACTTTGTCTACGGCCAGGCTAAGGCCAGAAATGACCCAAGCTTTGTCCTGTCAACCAGCAGCCAAAGTGGATTCAAGTCTGCTGTATCCGTGCACAAGTGCAACAGAGAGTGAAAAGACAGACAGTGATCCTGCTCGATACTGCCCTGTGCACAATTTGACACATCCTCTGACTAAATGTAGAGCCTTCAGAATGAAACCATTGCAAGAACGGACGAATATCCTGAAAGAACACAAGCGCTGTTTTAAGTGCTGCTCTCCAAACCACCTGACTAAGGATTGTCAGGCAACGCTGAGATGTAATGAATGCGAGAGTGATAGACACTGCTCTGCTATGCATCCTAGCACCTCCCAGCCTCAGCCTTATTCTGCATCGCCCACAACAGAAGCAGATGCAGAACCCCAAGATGGCCCTCAACTTGAGGTGACGTCACGGTGCACCAAGGTCTGTGGTAAAGGCCCCCCCGCTCGGTCCTGTTCAAAGGTGTGCTTAGTGCGGGTCTTCCCTAAAGGCCAGCCAGAGCGCTCCGTCAAGGTATACGCCATACTTGACGATCAAAGCAACCGCTCGCTGGCCCGCTCTGAGTTCTTTCACCTATTTGGGATCGAAGGCAGTCTGTCACCATATCTGATGAGGACATGTGCTGGCACAACAGAGATGACTGGAAGGAAAGCTGCAGGCTTTCAAATCAAAGCAGTACACGGAGGAGAATGCTTGGATCTCCCACCTCTAATCGAGTGCAATGAAATCATGACAAATAAGTCGGACATACCAACACCAGACGTGGCTCTTGCACATGACCACTTAAAGCGCATTGCTCCATGCATCCCCAAGTTAGATCCTGACGCTCAGATGATGATCCTGTTGGGGAGAGACATGATACGGGTGCACAAGGTTAGACAGCAAGTCAATGGGCCCCATGATTCACCCTTTGCTCAGCGCCTAGACCTGGGCTGGGTAATTGTTGGTGAGGTGGGCATCGACAATGCCCACAAGCCGACTCTAAATGTCTTCAGAACCCATGTCCTGCAGAATGGACGTCCATCTCTCCTCACTCCTTGTCCTAACAACATCAGTGTTAAAGAGAAACCAAGCTACGGCGGGGAGCACAAGTATGGCCTCCCCAAGCACCCGTCAAAACCCATGCCAGCTGGAGACAAGCTAGGGCATGCAATGTTTCAATGCACAGCTCATGACAACAAGCATGCCATGTCATTCAAAGATGAAACCTTCTTAAAGATTATGGAGCAAGAGCTTCATCAGGATGAACTGAACAATTGGGTGGCTCCATTGCCATTCAGGTCACCTCGTCCCCTGCTCCCAAACGACAGAGAGCAAGCATTGTCCCGCCTTAGTTCCTTAAAACGCACTCTAAACAAAAACCCAGCTGATCTGGCCACCAGGTCTGTACCTGTATCACATCTCATGGATACTATGTGGTTCAAGGGACCTGACTTTGTTCACAAGCCCCCAGAGCGTGAAGTGCACAAGCCCTTTGAACTAATAGACCCTGAAGTAGACGTGGAAGTCAAACCACAATTAACTGCTCTCGCTACCCATGTCGAAGCCAGGGGACTCACATCTGAACGGTTCCAGCGTTTCTCCACATGGGAATCCTTGTTAAGAGCAGTCTCCTTCCTGATTCACCAGGTACGTTCCCACAAGTCACATTCTACAGATGCATCACAGCACAAGTGTAAGGGATGGCATCAACGGAGCAAACCTCGCACTCCAGGGGAATGTGCATCTGCAAAGAGACTCATCCTTGAGTCTGTTCAAAGAGGAACATATCCAGAGGAGTATGCTGCTCTTCAAGCAAATAAAGAAGTCTCTAGTTCGAGTTCAATCTTGAACCTTGATCCCTACATCAGTGATGGTCTACTGAGGGTCGGAGGACGTCTCAGACATGCTTCCATTGAACCAGATGTAAAGAACCCAATCATCTTCTCAAAGTGGCACAAGGCACATTGCAACCTGCAACCCGGAGACATTGTGCTCCTGAAACAAAGTCAAGCACCAAGGAATGAATCATCCCAGGGCACCTCAAAGACTTACCTGCGGCCCATCTCCGATGTCATCATCCTCCTAGAAAAGGACTGAGAAAAGAAGTTGTAATGGCATTGGTAATGCCAGACGGGGAGTGTTCTGCCCTCAGTTTGAGTTCATGTTCTTAGTTAATGTTAGAATATCTGTATACATTGCTTGCTGGTAGTAAATGGATGACATGCTTTTATTTTGATATGCTAAGAATGGCAAACCCTTATTCTGAAATGTCAGCAATGCATTATTGGTAGAAAGAAGCTCCATAACTAGTAGACTCCTTTGGAGAACAAGCAGACAAACACTAGCCTGGGTGCCAGCCTGCTTCGCTGCGTTCGGTGGACTTTTTTTCTCTCTCCGCTTCTCAGTCTGGAATGCCTCCTATCTCCAGGAGGCGGGACACAGCAGCCAAGGTTCCAAACCTACCGTGGCTTCTGATTGGTCTGTGGTGCGGGGCGGGACAAAAAAAACGGTGTGATCATTTTGATTCGTCATTCGTTTGAACAACATCCAATCAGCAACGACGTTGCCTAACGTAACATATGTAGTTCCTGTGTACTTCCTGTGTAGTTCAGCAAGACGAGTCAATCGGGGGCATTCCAGACTGAGAAGCGCAGAGAGAAAAAAAAATCCGCCGAACGTAGCGAAGCAGGCTGGCACCCAGGCTAGACAAACACATGCTGAACATGTCTTTTGTATCTTGACCTTTTTTCACACCCTCGAAAGCAATGGTTGTAAGTTTGAACAGAATTCACATTCTATGTACAGTTTTGGTTTGTTTAAATGCAAATGTATATGGATACTAATTCATATTGGTTAAAAATGATGATGCTAATTGCAACTTTACATGTTTATGTATGACCAGCATATCATGTCATGTTGTTGTGTTTATATTTCATATTAGCACTTATTTGCCAGCTTAAATTCATACTGTGATTTTTCCATGAAAGCTAAGAGATATCTTTGTCTTTTTTGTTTTCTCTTTAACACAGTTTTACACGTAACTTTCACCTGTCACTCTGAAGATTGTAATAAAAGGAGCAAGGCGCTCGCTTCCTGGCTTGTGAAAAACGAGTTTGGCTGTCTGTTTAACTTCGTTAACATACTGGTTGTATACAACACGTTGTGGGAACAGAACAGTGGCCGTTGTACAGAGTGAAAGTACACCATTTTTTTTTCAAAAGCTATATAGCCTATAGGATGCTGTTATCAGAAATGGAAATTCAAAAATGTAAAGATCTCCTCTCCTCTCCTCTCCTCTCCTCTCCTCCAGGTGTTACAGCCAGACTTCAGGGTAGATTACTGTCGGCTGTGGCAGTCTCTGATTGGAGGAGACATGTCGGGGGTGGAGCGTTACAGCCGGCGGTTGGGGGCGGGGGATCTGTACGCTCTGTTCGCCTGCGTCCTCACCGCCCGATCCTGGACCGCCGTCAACGCTGGCATCAGCTCCACGCCCGTTACACACTCTGAGGTACACACACACACACACACACACACACACACACACACACACACACACACACACACACACACACACACACACACACACACACACACACACACACATTCTAACCCGGAGGCTCTGATCTGTTACATATGGTCTTCAGACAGAGGCTCTGATCTGTTACATATGGTCTTCAGACAGAGGCTCTGATCTGCTACATATGGTCTTCAGACAGAGGCTCTGATCTGCAACGTATGGTCTTCAGGCAGAGGCTTTGATCTGCTACATATGGTCTTCAGGCAGAGGCTTTGATCTGCTACATATGGTCTTCAGGCAGAGGCTTTGATCTGCTACATATGGTCTTCAGGCAGAGGCTCTTTCTATGCCGCACATGAAGGCATTACAGTAGCTCTCGCGGTTTGCAAGTATGCTCGGTTTTATTGGATGAATTAAATATGCTATTTGAATACTTTTAGGTGTTTGAACTTGAATACTAAACGTGTGTGTGTGTGTGTGTGTGTGTGTGTGTGTGTGTGTGTGTGTGTGTGTGTGTGTGTTAGGGTGACCATATGTCCCGTTTTGTGCGGGACAGTCCCGCATTTCAGTGACTTTTCAAGCGTCCCGCAAATTGAGACGCTGTCCCGCATTTTGATTGATAGGCTCCAGTTTTCAAATATGCGTTTAAAATCTTGATTTTATCAATTAACTGGCTATTCGCAGCGGAGCAGTGGAGCCTGTCATCAGGGGGCGCCGGGCCGAGTGCGTGTGTGTGTATGTGTGAGTGTGTGTGTATGTGTGTGTGTGTCTGTCGAGACTCGAGAGGAGAAACGCTGCGCAGGCTAAAACACTCGCCCCAAAACACACTCGCCCCTAAGTTTTTCGCCGACCGAGGCCGCCAGATATACCCGGGGCGAGTGTGTTTTGGGGCGAGTTTTTTTGGACGAGCCGGCCGCGTTCTTGTGAACGAGCAGTGAATTAAATCACGTGTTGCTGGTGGAATACAAGTCGGAAAGAAAATTATCTGCAGCTCAACAACATTTAAGAGGATACAAGAGCTATCTGTGCAAAAGCTGCAAAGTGTGCATATTTAAGCAAGTATTTTAAAATAGTGAAAGCTACCAAGGAAAAAGAAAAAAAAAAGTGATAGCGACCAGTGACCACGTTGTGAATAATTATAAACAAACAACCTCCTCCTGGTGCTTCCAAGTTGGGGGGTAAACCGAAGGTATTGAAGAGGAGAATGTTATTTAACACATTGACCGCCAGAGGTTAATCTCATAATGTACTCACCAGTGCCAACGTTTTATTGTTGTTTTTTGTTTTTTTCACGTCGCCATAGACCTTGTTAAAATCCTTAAAATTGAGCTGCGCACTGTGTGTAAACATCGCGGACATCTGCCTGGTTCGAGCAGTGAAAACCACGTGTCAAACGGAATCTCCATGTTGTAGTTAGAACGGTTTATGTTAGACAGTGATCGCCGAGGAGAAGAAAACAACAAGGAGAAAATTGAGTTTCAGAATTAAATCACGTGTTGCTGGTGGAATACAAGTCGGAAAGAAAATTATCTGCAGCTCAACAACATTTAAGAGGATACAAGAGCTATCTGTGCAAAAGCTGCAAAGTGTGCATATTTAAGCAAGTATTTTAAAACAGTGAAAGCTACCAAGGAAAAAGAAAAAAAAAAGTGATAGCGACCAGTGACCACGTTGTGAATAATTATAAACAAACAACCTCCTCCTGGTGCTTCCAAGTTGGGGGGTAAACCGAAGGTATTGAAGAGGAGAATGTTATGGTCATCAGAGGATTTAGCAGCTGCCATTCTGATAATGTTAGGAGCATTGGACCTGCCAACAGTGACACTACGAGCAGGTAGGGTCCAACCAAGTGTTTCTAAATTGACTGCAGTCTGCACAGAACCTTGTCCATCAGATCAAAGTTTTTATTTGCATAGTAGTTCTATTATAGTTATTATTATCATACTCCTATTACAGAGAAGATTTCATACCCCCCACTTTTTGCAAAAAAAAAGTTTTAATTGTGTTTAATTGTTTTGAT
>NC_139957.1:47523067-47535567 GCF_963454915.1 Gymnoscopelus microlampas | reverse complement strand
CGCTCCACACGTCCTAGACTCTTCTCTCTTCTCTAAAACACCCTGGACAACGCTCCACACGTCCTAGACTCTTCTCTCTTCTCTAAAACACCCTGGACAACGCTCCACACGTCCTAGACTCTTCTCTCTTCTCTAAAACACCCTGGACAACGCTCCACACGTCCTAGACTCTTCTCTCTTCTCTAAAACACCCTGGACAACGCTCCACACGTCCTAGACTCTTCTCTCTTCTCTAAAACACTCTGGACAACGCTCCACACGTCCTAGACTCTTCTCTCTTCTCTAAAATACTCTGGACAACGCTCCACACGTCCTAGACTCTTCTCTCTTCTCTAAAACACTCTGGACAACGCTCCACACGTCCTAGACTCTTCTCTCTTCTCTAAAACACTCTGGACAACGCTCCACACGTCCTAGGCTCTTCTCTCTTCTCTAAAACACCCTGGACAACGCTCCACGCGTCCTAGACTCTTCTCTCTTCTCTAAAACACCCTGGACAACGCTCCACGCGTCCTAGACTCTTCTCTCTTCTCTAAAACACCCTGGACAACGCTCCACGCGTCCTAGACTCTTCTCTCTTCTCTAAAACACTCTGGACAACGCTCCACGCGTCCTAGACTCTTCTCTCTTCTCTAAAACACTCTGGACAACGCTCCACACGTCCTAGACTCTTCTCTCTTCTCTAAAACACTCTGGACAACGCTCCACATGTCCTAGACTCTTCTCTCTTCTCTAAAACACCCTGGACAACGCTCCACACGTCCTAGACTCTTCTCTCTTCTCTAAAACACTCTGGACAACGCTCCACACGTCCTAGACTCTTCTCTCTTCTCTAAAACACTCTGGACAACGCTCTACACGTCCTAGACTCTTCTCTCTTCTCTAAAACACCCTGGACAACTCTCTACACGTCCTAGACTCTTCTCTCTTCTCTAAAACACCCTGGACAACGCTCTACACGTCCTAGACTCTTCTCTCTTCTCTAAAACACCCTGGACAACGCTCCACACGTCCTAGACTCTTCTCTCTTCTCTAAAACACTCTGGACAACGCTCCACACGTCCTAGACTCTTCTCTCTTCTCTAAAACACCCTGGACAACGCTCCACACGTCCTAGACTCTTCTCTCTTCTCTAAAACACTCTGGACAACGCTCCACACGTCCTAGACTCTTCTCTCTTCTCTAAAACACTCTGGACAACGCTCCACACGTCCTAGACTCTTCTCTCTTCTCTAAAACACCCTGGACAACGCTCCACACGTCCTAGACTCTTCTCTCTTCTCTAAAACACCCTGGACAACGCACCACACGTCCTAGACTCTTCTCTCCTCTAAAACACTCTGGACAACGCTCCACAGGTCCTAGACTCTTCTCTCTTCTCTAAAAAACTCTGGACAACGCTCCACACGTCCTAGACTCTTCTCTCTTCTCTAAAACACTCTGGACAACGCTCCACACGTCCTAGACTCTTCTCTCTTCTCTAAAACACTCTGGACAACGCTCCACACGTCCTAGACTCTTCTCTCTTCTCTAAAACACCCTGGACAACGCTCCACACGTCCTAGACTCTTCTCTCTTCTCTAAAACACTCTGGACAACGCTCCACACGTCCTAGACTCTTCTCTCTTCTCTAAAACACTCTGGACAACGCTCCACACGTCCTAGACTCTTCTCTCTTCTCTAAAACACTCTGGACAACGCTCCACACGTCCTAGACTCTTCTCTCTTCTCTAAAACACCCTGGACAACGCTCCACACGTCCTAGACTCTTCTCTCTTCTCTAAAACACTCTGGACAACGCTCCACACGTCCCAGACTCTTCTCTCTTCTCTAAAACACTCTGGACAACGCTCCACACGTCCCAGACTCTTCTCTCTTCTCTAAAACACTCTGGACCACGCTCCACACGTCCTAGACTCTTCTCTCTTCTCTAAAACACCCTGGACAACGCTCCACACGTCCTACACTCTTCTCTCTTCTCTAAAACACTCTGGACAACGCTCCACACGTCCTAGATTCTTCTCTCTTCTCTAAAACACCCTGGACAACGCTCCACACGTCCTAGGCTCTTTTCTCTTCTCTAAAACACCCTGGACAACGCTCCACACGTCCTAGACTCTTCTCTCTTCTCTAAAACACCCTGGACAACGCTCCACACGTCCTAGGCTCTTCTCTCTTCTCTAAAACACTCTGGACAACGCTCCACACGTCCTAGGCTCTTCTCTCTTCTCTAAAACACTTTGGACAACGCTCCACACGTCCTAGACTCTTCTCTCTTCTCTAAAACACCCTGGACAACGCTCCACACGTCCTAGACTCTTCTCTCTTCTCTAAAACACTCTGGACAACGCTCCACACGTCCTAGACTCTTCTCTCTTCTCTAAAACACTCTGGACAACGCTCCACACGTCCTAGACTCTTCTCTCTTCTCTAAAACACTCTGGACAACGCTCCACACGTCCTAGGCTCTTCTCTCTTCTCTAAAACACTCTGGACAACGCTCCACACGTCCTAGGCTCTTTTCTCTTCTCTAAAACACCCTGGACAACGCTCCACACGTCCTAGACTCTTCTCTCTTCTCTAAAACACCCTGGACAACGCTCCACACGTCCTAGACTCTTCTCTCTTCTCTAAAACACCCTGGTCAACGCTCCACACGTCCTAGACTCTTCTCTCTTCTCTAAAACACTCTGGACAACGCTCCACACGTCCTAGACTCTTCTCTCTTCTCTAAAACACTCTGGACAACGCTCCACACGTCCTAGACTCTTCTCTCTTCTCTAAAACACCCTGGACAACGCTCCACACGTCCTAGACTCTTCTCTCTTCTCTAAAACACTCTGGACAACGCTCCACACGTCCTAGACTCTTCTCTCTTCTCTAAAACACTCTGGACAACGCTCCACACGTCCTAGACTCTTCTCTCTTCTCTAAAACACCCTGGACAACTCTCTACACGTCTTCCTTCTCCTTACAGAAGTTTCCCCTTTGTTTCGTCCTATTGAGGACACACACACACACACACACACGTACACGGACACACACGCACACACACACGCACGCACACGCACACACACACACACACACTCACACACACACACACACACACACACGCACACGCACGCACGCACACACACACACACACACACACACACACACACACACACACACTCACACACAGTGTAATTTAGCAGTGTGTTTATGGGGCCTTTGAAGTGGCATCCATCCACACCAACACTGGTCTGCAACATCAAAGTGTTGCCATAGCGACCGCCTCCCCCCCCCCACACACACACACACACACACACACACACACACGTACGCAGTTGAAATGTCACTGGAATTAAAGGACGACTTCACCCATTTTCAACCTTATCTTCATAGTATAAGGATAAGGATAAGGATAATTTCTTTTAACAGGTCGTTCATGAAAGTCCTTGCGGTCTTGTTTCCAATGAGAACCTGTGAGTAATTAGGGGTTAAGAGTCTTGCTCAGGGACAAATTTCATTTCATCGACATATATGCTGGCCTGGAATCGAACCCGGGGCAACCAGGGCCTCTGGCTCCCTAGGCGGGCTCACTAACCATTCAGCTATGGCCGCCCCAAATTTTGTATTGGTCCTAATGCTCATGTGAAGCATGTTTCCTGTGTTATAGAACAGATCCATTATTTATTCTGTTTCAGCCACAGAACCACCGTTTGACGACCTTTAGCCTCTCAGACCCAAACATATGTTGTTATCGTTGGATGAGATGTAGGTATCATCCATGTTGTGTTGATGTAGGTATCATCCATGTTGTGTTGATGTAGGTATCATCCATGTTGTGTTGATGTAGGTATCATCCATGTTGTGTTGATGTAGGTATCATCCATGTTTTGTTGATGTAGGTATCATCCATGTTGTGTTGATGTAGGTATCATCCATGTTGTGTTGATGTAGGTATCATCCATGTTGTGTTGATGTAGGTATCATCCATGTTGTGTTGATGTTGGTATCATCCATGTTGTGTTGATGTAGGTATCATCCATGCTGTGTTGATGTAGGTATCATCCATGTTGTGTTGATGTTGGTATCATCCATGTTGTGTTGATGTAGGTATCATCCATGTTGTGTTGATGTAGGTATCATCCATGTTGTGTTGATGTAGGTATCATCCATGTTGTGTTGATGTAGGTATCATCCATGTTGTGTTGATGTAGGTATCATCCATGCTGTGTTGATGTAGGTATCATCCATGTTGTGTTGATGTAGGTATCATCCATGTTGTGTTGATGTAGGTATCATCCATGTTGTGTTGATGTAGGTATCATCCATGCTGTGTTGATGTAGGTATCATCCATGCTGTGTTGATGTAGGTATCATCCATGCTGTGTTGATGTAGGTATCATCCATGCTGTGTTGATGTAGGTATCATCCATGCTGTGTTGATGTAGGTATCATCCATGTTGTGTTGATGTTGGTATCATCCATGCTGTGTTGATGTTGGTATCATCCATGCTGTGTTGATGTAGGTATCATCCATGTTGTGTTGATGTAGGTATCATCCATGCTGTGTTGATGTAGGTATCATCCATGTTGTGTTGATGTTGGTATCATCCATGCTGTGTTGATGTTGGTATCATCCATGCTGTGTTGATGTAGGTATCATCCATGCTGTGTTGATGTAGGTATCATCCATGCTGTGTTGATGTAGGTATCATCCATGCTGTGTTGATGTAGGTATCATCCATGTTGTGTTGATGTTGGTATCATCCATGCTGTGTTGATGTTGGTATCATCCATGCTGTGTTGATGTAGGTATCATCCATGTTGTGTTGATGTAGGTATCATCCATGCTGTGTTGATGTAGGTATCATCCATGTTGTGTTGATGTTGGTATCATCCATGTTGTGTTGATGTAGGTATCATCCATGCTGTGTTGATGTAGGTATCATCCATGTTGTGTTGATGTTGGTATCATCCATGCTGTGTTGATGTAGGTATCATCCATGCTGTGTTGATGTAGGTATCATCCATGTTGTGTTGATGTTGGTATCATCCATGTTGTGTTGATGTAGGTATCATCCATGTTGTGTTGATGTAGGTATCATCCATGCTGTGTTGATGTAGGTATCATCCATGTTGTGTTGATGTTGGTATCATCCATGTTGTGTTGATGTAGGTATCATCCATGCTGTGTTGATGTAGGTATCATCCATGCTGTGTTGATGTAGGTATCATCCATGTTGTGTTGATGTAGGTATCATCCATGTTGTGTTGATGTAGGTATCATCCATGTTGTGTTGATGTAGGTATCATCCATGCTGTGTTGATGTAGGTATCATCCATGCTGTGTTGATGTTGGTATCATCCATGCTGTGTTGATGTTGGTATCATCCATGTTGTGTTGATGTAGGTATCATCCATGTTGTGTTGATGTTGGTATCATCCATGTTGTGTTGATGTAGGTATCATCCATGCTGTGTTGATGTAGGTATCATCCATGTTGTGTTGATGTAGGTATCATCCATGTTGTGTTGATGTAGGTATCATCCATGTTGTGTTGATGTAGGTATCATCCATGCTGTGTTGATGTAGGTATCATCCATGCTGTGTTGATGTAGGTATCATCCATGCTGTGTTGATGTAGGTATCATCCATCATCCATGCTGTGTTGATGTTGGTATCATCCATGCTGTGTTGATGTAGGTATCATCCATGCTGTGTTGATGTAGGTATCATCCATGCTGTGTTGATGTAGGTATCATCCATGCTGTGTTGATGTTGGTATCATCCATGCTGTGTTGATGTTGGTATCATCCATGCTGTGTTGATGTAGGTATCATCCATGCTGTGTTGATGTAGGTATCATCCATGCTGTGTTGATGTAGGTATCATCCATGCTGTGTTGATGTTGGTATCATCCATGCTGTGTTGATGTAGGTATCATCCATGCTGTGTTGATGTAGGTATCATCCATGCTGTGTTGATGTAGGTATCATCCATGCTGTGTTGATGTAGGTATCATCCATGCTGTGTTGATGTAGGTATCATAGGAGAGATGACAGCAAAATAACAATGAAGAATCAGAATCAGAATCAGGTTTATTGTCACATCACAGGTTTACAAGGTAAAACAGTGGGTGAAATTCATTTTTGTACATCGTTCCCATCGCAACGTTAGATTCCGTAGAAAGAAGAGTGGGGAGAGAGAAGAAGAAGAGGGGTAGGGGGCAAGTGGGAAGGAGATCAACAGAGAACAATAGAAGGCCAAAAACAAGTTATCTACATATTTACAAAGTACCTGAGATAAGAGACAAACTAAGGTGCCTGAGCATAGCAGCAATGTATGTATACTGTGCATGATATACTTATAGACGCTAAGGTGCTTAGAGAGAAAAAAGCGCAATAAAAAAAAAGGTTTGTGCGTTATACATAGGATTAAGGTGCAGAGGGTCAGTGCGTGTTCACCTAAGGGTGGACTGACCCTGGTATAATCCGCAGGTATACAGCTCCATGAGGGAGAGCAACAAAAAAAAGTAATCTGTACCTGGTGTGGTCTACAGGTATGTCCGAGGGGGGAGCTTTTCATCTTAATGTTTAATCTTCAAGTGTTTCTTTCAGATTGAAGCCCTTTCTCCTCTGTGTATCAACATGTGTTTCTTAAGATTAGCATTTTGACTAAAAGCTTTTGTCACAAACTGTACACCTAAAGGGTTTTTCCCTGGTATGATTCCTCAATGATCAAATTAAATAATGCAGATGTTTAATAATAATGTAACCTGAGAGCTTTCTGTGCGTTATGGTGGGTCAGATGTTTGTTACATATCGTTGCTGTATGCTTTACTTAAGTAAAAGTACCAATACTGCAATATAGAAATACTCTGTTACAAGTAAAAGTCCAGAATTCAAAAAATACTTGAGTAAAAGTACAAAAGCATTGGCATCAAAATGTACTTAAAGTACATTACAAGTACTAAAATATTTGAAAATAGCAGATCTACAAGCTTACAACGCGTCGCACCGCGGCGCGTTGTAAGCTTGTAAAAGTACAATATTCTGCCTCTGAGATGTAGTGGAGTAGAAGTAAAAGTATTGGAAATTGGAAATAGTCAAGTAAAGTACAAATACCTCAAAATTGTACTTAAGTACAGTACTTGAGTAAACGTACTTATTTACTTTCCACCACTGCCGACAACAGAGATATATTTTATTTCATGATCAATAAAGACATCAATCAATCAAAGATCCGGCGCTACCTGACGTACGTGTGTGTGTGTGTGTGTGTGTGTGTGTGTGTGTGTGTGTGTGTGTGTGTGTGTGTGTGTGTGTGTGTGTGTGTGTGTGTGTGTGTGTGTGTGTGTGTGTGTGTGTGTGTGTGTGTGTGTGTGTGTTCTCCAGGACGTAGAGATCCGGTCCAACGCAGCGCGGTACCTGCCTCAGATCAGTGACCTGCTGAACCGCGTTCCTCGTCAGATGTTGCTGCTGCTGAAGACCAACGACCTGCTGAGAGGCATCGAGACGTCTCTGAGGACCAGAGCCTCCGCCTCCTCCTTCATCAACATGTCCCGATGCTGCATCCGAGCCCTCGCACAGTAACAACTCTTTTTATTTTAAATCTTTAAAGAGCTGGTGTCATGGTTTTGCACTTTCTCTGTTTTTCATGTGTCTATGAGGTTGATAGAACTTCATTAAGCCCCCTGGTGGTGTTTTTATGGTGTTTTATGTCTTCTCTGACTATTTTGAGTTTCTACCTGGAGGCTGAAAACTTGAGGGTCAAACGTGCCAATAGAAAAACAGCCCTTTAGTGACATAGTAAAAACATACCCTCCCCCTCATTATCATTTTTAAGCAAACATTTTTTACTAAAATCTTCTGTGGGGTCTTAACCCTCCAACAACATGTTATGAGAGAAAAAACAAAGTATTTAAAATGTTTTATTGTCATCGCCCCAATACAATATGATCATAACCAGGGGTGCAGCTGCGCGAGGGATAAAAAAAGAGGACGCTCTGCTTGCAAATTCCGCCGATTTTCGCCGTTTTTTTCCTCTCACATCGTTTGGTGAAGCCCCCAAGGTCGGTGCCCTGTGCTGCTGCGCTGCTTTTATCCGCCAGATTGGGACGTTCACGGCATATTTTGCACCATTACGGTGCGTTCATCATCGGTGACGCATGCCTCTAACAGCCGCTGCTGGCTGCGTGCACGCAGCGAGGCGATGCGAGACACTGACACAATCACGTGCAGCATGCGTCCTCGATCTCCAGGCTTTTATTTTTTATTTTTGCTAAAAAATAAAAGCTTGGAAATTCCTGTCCCAGCTGTTGGTGCGCAAAAGCGCCTCACGTCTTCTGATGTGGTGCGCATTTTTTATTTTGGGTGCGCATGCGCACCTGTTATGTGCACCCCTGATCATAACAATACTGTTAGGTATTTGGTCAAATATATTGTGAAAAGAAATCTTACAATTTTGTCCATTTGTTTCCATTTGTACCTAAAGTTTAGGTACAAATGGAAACAAATGGACAAAATGGTAAGATTTCTTTAGGGCCTAAAAACCCTTCAGAGTTAAACTAACACCTGATCTTACTGTGTGAGGAGGACGATCAAATAGACACAATCATCATGGTCCTCTCTCTCTCTCTCACACACACACACACACACACACACACACACACACACACACACACACACACACACACACAGTGGTAAACAACACATTTATAACACTTAGAGACAGTCCACAGTCATTATCAACTCCCAGCTCTCATATCTTCTGTCTGTCTGTCTGTCTGTCTGTCTGTCTGTCTGTCTGTCTGTCTGTCTGTCTGTCTGTCTGTCCGTCTGTCCGTCCATTCCTGTGTGTGTGTGTCTGTCTGTCTGTCTGTCTGTCTGTCTGTCTGTCCGTCTGTCCGTCCATTCCTGTGTGTGTGTGTGTGTGTGTGTGTGTGTGTGTGTGTGTGTGTGTGTGTGTGTGTGTGTGTGTGTGTGTGTGTGTGTGTGTGTGTGTGTGTGTGTGTGTGTGTGTGTGTGTGTGTGTGTGTGTGTGACAGCTGTGTAATTGGTTAGGAGAGGAGGGATCTGGCCTGTCAGTTCATTTCTGTGCTGATGCCAGGAGCTACACACACACACAGACACACACACACACACACACACACACACACACACACACACACACACACACACACACAGCGGTAGAGCTCGTCTCAGTAAGCATGGCATATAAAATATAAAATATAAAATATTAATCAAGCTGTGTGTCACTCTTCAAGTAATGTGATACCCTGAGCTCCGGGAGTTCCTGGGGAGCCTCGTAATCCCCCCCCCTCCCCCCCCCCCCCCCATACTGTCTGCTTGTATCTTATATGGTTGTTGTCGGGCAGAAACCTCTCATCTCCTTTTTCTAACTTTTTAAAGTTGTAGTTTTGGTACATTCTGGCCCCTACGTCATCATTATACACAGTGTCACACAAAGCCATCAAAACTATCAGATCTACAGCTTGTACATCTGTTACTTTCAGGGACGTGCACAGATAGACTCTAGGTGGTGCTAGAGCACCTGCCCTTTGCCCTCTTGACCAGAAGTGCCCTTTTTCCAGTTTACAGCAGGGGTCTTCAACAGGGGGTCCGGGACCCCTAGGGGGTCCTCAGAGTTACTACAGGGGGTCCGCCAAATCTTTATGTGATATGATTTTTCTTTTTACCATAACCACTCGAAACCTAGCATCCCTTTTCTGAGGAGAACTTTAGCCAAAAATAGCTGATCTACAAGCTCACAACGCCTCGCGCTGCGAGGCGTTGTGAGCTTGTAGATCTGCTATTTTTGGCAAAGAGGTATAGGTGTAGAGGGAAAAAAGAGCAGACCAAGTAAACAAAAAAAAGTATTAATTGCTTGAGTCCTGCCCCTCAAAATGTCTGTGCACGCCACTGGTTACTTTTGATGCTTTTGAATTTGAATCGTTAAAAGTAACACTTTTGGACATTTGAGGTTTCCACCTGACTGACAGGGGGGGGGGGGGGGTCTGAATGTTTAGTGTTTTCACCACAAAGCCTCACAAACACAAACAGAGGAAAAGACATTCTTCCAGATGGAAGAGAGAACGGGATGACGTCACCCGCTGCTTCTCTCCTTCACAGGGAGCCAAACAGTGATCCATAGGCGAGCGAACAGCGCCATCTAGTGTAAAACCACTGAAAACACAACGTCTGGTCAAACTGGTCAATGGCAGGCTGTGCCTTAAAGCAGGCGTTTTCAACTCATTTTGATCCAGGGACCACCATCCTGACTAAGAGCAACCTGGGGACCACCACTATTGTGCGTGGTGGGTCCATCATAGACCCACCCCACACAGTAGTGGTGGGGGGTTCATGCACCACAGGGAGCTGGAGAAAATAGCTATAATATCAATATAATATCTAATAAAATACAGTGATTTAGTTTGAATATGATGGAATATGGTTAAGGATTACTCAGCGATAAGAACGGCGAGGCTGAAGTCCATCGGTCGCACGGCCCTCGAGATACGCCAAGGAACAGATGCACACGCAGCACACACACAACAGGAGAGTCAAATAACTCCATATTCGGACGTCGATATGACGTCATCCAAATACTGTATCCAATCAGCTTGCAGCTGTGCCGCACCAACGTGGCAGAGTCTGGAGTTGATACATTTGTGAGCGTCGCTCACAGGATTCATTTATTATTAAACTTCTGACTTAACACGATGATGTTCACAACATGAAACCTTGTATCCCAAAGTATGGTAACGATGCTGTCGACCGCACAGAACGTCATGGCTATCGCCCTTCTCCTCGCCCTCGCCCTTGACCGCTCGGTTACCGCGGGTCACTGCGCGTTTCCCGGACACGCCCAGGTCGCCGCTTGCTCGTTTGACAACGACAGTACGAACCTTTACGATCTTCCGCCTCCGGGGCTTTTGGGCGACGTGGAGCCCAGGCACGGCGTCCCAAAGGACTCCTTCCTCTCCGGCGAGCAGAACGCACTCGAGCCCGTCGCCCCGCCCCCCTCCTCCTCCGGTGGCGGTTTCGAGCGTTCTGACCACCGCGGCCTCGACGACCGGGTCCTCGATGCCCAGAAGGCCGGGTACGAGGCCTCCGCGTCCGGCGGTTTAATGGGAACGGGACGCGGCGGGGACGTGAGGACGCGGATACAGACACACGGGCCATCTGTGTTTGTCCGTCGAAAGACCACCGACTCTCTGAAACACGGCTGGGCGGGCGGCCAAGCTGTCCGCGTGCCGGAGGGCCTTCAGAACTTGGTCGACGTCCTCCGCGTCGCCAGCCTCGTCTTCATGGGGTCGGGTGTCGTCATCACGCTCACTGGGTTCGTGGGGTTAATCCGACAGTTAGTTTTAGGGCCTCACCTCCTGATAGTCAGGTTGACCCTGTGGACAGGGTTATCCCTGACCCTGATAGGGTTGTTGTTAACCCTGACGTTTTTACCCATAGCGTCCTTCTCCACCAACATAACCCTCATAATATTACAGTTATTGTCGGGCTTAGTGTTAGCCACGGTGAACCTAGCGCTGGGCTTCTTGTTCCTGTTGACGCTGACCCTGTTGTGGTTGGGGCTCGGCATGGAGTCACCCTGGCTGCTGGGGTCGGGGGTCGCGTACTACCTGGTCCTGGGGTTCTACCTGGTGGTCTTCATGCTGGTCAGGCCTCACGTGTTGCTGCTGGCGGACCGGCGGCGGCGGGCCCGGGGGGCCGAGGAGCTGCTGAAGAGACTGTTCCACCGGTTCAGGACGGGCGAGGAACACGACGTGTGCTCCATCTGCCTCAGAGAGTACGAGGAAGGGGACAAGCTGAGGGTCCTGCCGTGTTCCCACGCCTTCCACAGCGAGTGTGTGGACCCCTGGCTGACCACCATGGAGATGACCACCTGTCCCATGTGCAGGCAGAACGTGGACAACCAGGAGGAGGTGCTTTAAACCGTCCATCTTCAACCGCTTATCCAGAGTCGGGTCGCGGGGGAAAACAGTTCCTACAGAGAGCTCCACACTTCCCTTTCCAGAGCAACATTAGCCACCTCCTCCTGGGGGTTTGTGGAGATATAACCCCCCCCCCCATCTGGTCCTTGGTCTGCCAGGGGGTCTCCTCCCAGGGACTACACTCTCAGCAGGGGCGGACCTACCATTGGGCTAGGGTGGGCTGGAGCCCACGGGCCTCCAACTGGGGGGCCTCCGATTTTTTGGGTGGAAAAAAAATATATATATATTTTATTTTTTTATTTTTTTTATTTTTTTATGATCAAAATTATTATTTTTTAACCCTAAAACCGAAATAAAGAAACCAAAAACGGAAAATAAACGAACCCAATCCGCCCAAAACCGCGAAAACTTCTGAAACGGTGAAGTGATTAATTAAACCCGGCGCATTAGGTAGCATATTATAGTGACAATTGTCAACAAGTAACCTTTCACAACCAATGAGTCTCTGTGCGTTGTCCATGAAACAAAAAGTCATGGCGACCCCCCGGTCCTCGCTTGCACTGAA
>NC_139957.1:47500567-47518067 GCF_963454915.1 Gymnoscopelus microlampas | reverse complement strand
TCGCCTGAAATTTGTTGCATGTAAAAAATCTCTATATATATATTAGGCATGCATGATTAGTCGGTCTAAAATGCAATATCGGTATCGAACCATACGATATCGACATACGGTATCGATATCGACATAATGTATCCGTTTTAGCCGATACTTTATTCAATCCTTATGTTTGAATATGATGATGATGATGATGATGATAAAGGCAGTGTTTTCTGGGGAAGCTTTCATAAGGTTCACAAAGTTTGAACATTTAAAAACAAAATACTATTCAATCTGTGAATGTTGTGGATATGGAGCCAATATGTCAATCTCTAGTTTTGGAATAAAGAGGCGTTGCTTTTACACATTCAGTGTTTATAATGAACTAGATGTTTAGACCACGCAGGCCTTCAAACCCTCTATGTTGCACTGATAAGAGCAATGTTCACCTAAGTATGTCCATTTGAAGTGTTAAACGCTGCTATAGACCACCAAAGTCCTGACGTCACTCGTTCATCCCCAGGTTCGTAAAGTCATTTCTCTATGGAGAATAACATTGGGTTATCATAGAATCGTCTCATATAAGAATTGTGGTCCAAAAATAAACAAACTGTTTCTGTGATATTATCAGGGAGGAGGTTCTGTATCGTTTATGATAGTCAGTCACTTATATTTGATACAGTCTGTTTCTGGCGAAAATGTAACTAATTTGGCGGAAGTAACATTATGGTTTTCTAACCCTCAGTTGATGCTTCATATCCATAAGAGTCAAACCACCGCAGGGTCATTTGTTTGTTTTTGGAACACAGTTCTTATTTGACGCGATATTAAATACGTCTATGGGATTCAGAATGGGGGTGGGAAACCGCGAACCAGGTAGACAAACTAAGGATGTGTAAATTATGTCAGACTTCGTGCTCTATAACACTCACTGTATAACACTCACTGCTATAACGCTGCTGAACTGCATATAGCAGTGAGTGTTATAGCAGCATCAGGTCCACTGTCATAATGATCACTTAGAGGATCCTTGATATGAAGAAGTCAGAGAACCGCTGGCCTACAGCCTGTGGAATGAGGAAAGGGTCACAGCACTCACTTTTCCCATGGGACTGTGTGTGTGTGTGTGTGTGTGTGTGTGTGTGTGTGTGTGTGTGTGTGCGCGTGCGTGCGTGTGTGCGTGTGTGTGTGTGCGCGCCCACGGTCTCAGACAGTCCAGTGGCCACAGGAGAACCATTCATCTCTATCACACACACCCAGTTATGTCACCTATAATAGACCTCTCTCTCTCTCTCTCTCTCTCTCTCTCTCTCTCTCTCTCTCTCTCTCTCTCAAATCAGTAAAGTTCATGAAATATTGGAAGATACTGTTTTACCATCATTTTGAATCCTTCTTTTGTATTGGCTTGAATAAAATAACCTGGCAATGAATTCCACCTTAACAATAGCTCTATAGAAAATAGAACATTAAACCTCCCTTCTGTTGCATGTCTTGATATTCATGATGAGCAAAATGTTTTAATAACATTTTATGTAATATGTCTTTTATGTTTCTGATGAAATATACTAAACAATAAGTGAACATTTGACTAACAGACAACCATCTCAGACTGTCATACATGCCTTTACATTTTATTTTTTATTATTATCATTAAATTTAACTAATTTAACTTAATTTCTAATTATCCTTCATTGGGGCACTGGACTAAATAACGAAACAATAATCAAGCTGTGACATTCAGTCTTAGACATTCTTCTTGTAACTGAAACAGACCTGACCATATTTTGCTCACAATATTACCAACATGATGGGACCATGATAAAGTGTGGTTGAAGGTAATAGTGTTGTCTCCTGTACCTGGTCAATGAAAATATTGTTTATATTTAAGTTCAATGTTGGTTAAGATATCATCTCATACTTTGATCCAATTAATATAGACTTTGTCTGACCAACTAAAAGTCCTGAGCCTCTTGCCATCGTAAACTACTTCCTCACAGAAGGTCAAGAAAGAGATGAAACCACGCCTTAAACTAAGCTTTTAGCTCTGATCTGAAAGCTGCTCTATAGGTTTCAGGGTCTCAGCGCTGATATCAGAATACATGCAGATGTTCTTCTTGTTATAAATGAAAGAACAGGATTCTGCTGCCTTCTGGGTTCATCTCTTCCTCTTTATGTCCAAACTGTGCAGAGCCTTGCAACCGTCTGTCTGTCTGTCTGTCTGTCTCTGTCTCTGTCTCTGTCTCTGTCTCTGTCTCTGTCTCTGTCTCTCTCACACACACACACACACACACACACACACACACACAAAAAGCCTGTCTCTCTGTCACAAAGGACATCTAGTCTCACTCCGTTTCCAAGACAACAGGAAAAAGCCATTTGGGCCGATTATCCCGATTAGATCTAGTGGGTGGATCTGTAGATCTGTTTGTGTTTCACCTCCTCAAACCAGCAGTAGAATAATAACATGTCCATAATAAAACCCTAATGGTCTCAGACAAAGGTTAAAGCCTCATGTCTTGTGAGTGAAGGTGGACTCTGAGAGCTGAGAGAGACAACCAACCATGTTGGACGCAGGTATGGCAAGTTAAGCCATTTTAACATTTAATCGAACCATGCTCCTATCTGCAATAAATGTTTTAGATAGCCAAAAACACGTTTCTCCTAGTCAAAACTGTATTCTCACTAGTCATAATTGTAATTAAAGATATCCATAATGCCATTCTTACTAGTATAAATTGTATTTCAAGATATCTATAATTTAATTTCTCCTAGTCAAGATTCTATTTCAGATATCTTAAAAAATTTAAGATAGTTAAAATCCGTAAAAAAATACAAGTGGCTGTTTTAACATGTAATAGCTAGACTGAATATGTATACTAGATATCTATAATTCAGTTCTTCCTAGTCAAAACTAACGTTTCGGATATCCATAATGACATTCCTCCTAGGAGGAACTGTCATTTGAGATATCCGAAACGTCATTCTTCCTAGGAGGAATGACGTCACTTTTCCCATTCATGTGTATTGGGCTTTTAGTTTTGGATATCCGTAACTGCATTTTGGATATCTAAAACCAACATTCTGGATATCTGCAATAGAATTCTTACTAGGAGGATGTACTCTTTCAGATATCTACAATGCAGTTCTTACTAAGACAAACTACCATTTTAAATATCCAAAACTACGTCATTTTAGATATCCATAACTACATCATTTAAAGGGGGGGCGAGCCTTATTGTACAGTTTTCTCTCTTTTCATTCTTTTAATCAACCGGAGATAGATTTCAACTGACAGAAAATGTCAACAATGCACCATGCTAAATCTCTAGGCCTCATGAAAGCTGGTATTATAGCGCCCCCTACAAAAATGTACGAGTACTAACAACAATATGGCCAAGCAGCATCAATCTAATAAGCAATTTTGTTAGCAAAATAAATTGTGTCGGTTCCAAAAACCAACTGTCATATATATATACATCAACTAAACAACTGCAACAGTTAATCAGTTATGAAAAATAATCAATTTTAATAGGTCATGTGCACCGGAGAGCTCATATTGACAGAGGTGGACAGAGTACTCGACCCCAGTACTTGAGTAAGAGTACTGATACTCCTTGGTTAAATTTACTCCACTACAAGTAAAAGTAGCCCAGTCAAAATGTTACTCGAGTAAGAGTATAAAAGTAATTGCTTTTAAATGTACTTAAGTAATCAAGAGTATGCTTTTAAAAACACGTAAAATTCTTAAGTATAAGTAAAAGTAAATTTCCTTTTTTCACATCAATGAATTGCTGTAATTGTTTTCACAATAAATGTATAAGACCTTGTAACTCTTGCTTCAGAGAAGTAACTCTGAAACCACCTGCACTGATGTGCTTGCTTGTAGAACCACTACGTTATACAAAGCCTGCAGAAATGCCTATAAAAACATAGAATTGAAATTAATGGGATCGAAAAGGTTGTCCTAGTCATTTTCATGTTTTATTAAACACCAACTCCAACTTCAACTCCAACTTGTTTTTTAATTGTTTTTTTATTCTACAGTGTGTTTTTAGCATATATTGTGACGATCCGTAAGGAGCCACCGTTGTTGGTGACAGGTATAGGCAACTATAATGGGTTGTTATGGGTTTTAATTGATTCATTGATCATGTCATTCACAAAGAGGTCACGTGGTGTTGGTGCTACGTCAGTCAGACAGTGGTAGTAAAGTCAGCTGTTAACCTGCGGTTTTTATCACTGAAATGGAGAGGGGGTGAATGGGGGAAGTCCAACTTTGCTAACCGCACGGTATAGCCTACTATTCACTATGTCATGATGTCGCTAAATGAAATACCTTTTAAACTTTAATACAATGAACAAACTCAGTACCTTGGAACAGTGATTTTAATGACAAGCAGCGCGTCTGGCAAGTAAACTTTCCCCCCGATATAGCCTCTCGGTGACTAAATAAATATGTTTGGTCGTCGCCATACATTTGTTAGCAAAGAGTGACACAAAGGAGACGGATTGGAGCCACGGAAGGACACGAAAAATCACACGTTGGACGCGGAGCAAGCGAGCAACGCATGCAAACAAACAAACAATGGAATGACATGCACGCAGGCACGCACGGAGCCGCGGACACACACACACACACACACACACACACCACGGAACGGAACGTATCACGGAGGACGAGCGGTAACGTAACCCGACCCGTTTTTGGTTCTGCTGTTGACCCATGTTGGTTCGTTTGGAACAGTTTGAGCTGGTTCTGCTGCTGAGTGGAAACTGTCATTGTGGTGAACTTGAATACACTGATGTGTGTGCGCGGCCCGCCGGGCCAAGCTTTTATTGTGTGTGTGTGTGTGTGTGTGTGTGTGTGTGTGTGTGTGTGTGTGTGTGTGTGTGTGTGTGTGTGTGTGTGTGTGTGTGTGTGTGTGTGTGTGTGTGTGTGTGTGTGTGACAAACGATTAACGTGCGCTGGCTGCTCTCTTTGCGATCGCTGTGGCTGTTTATGTGGCTTACTGGCTTTGTATTGGATTCTCACTGACTGTGATCATTTCGTTGTTTATTCAAAATGAGTGGAACAAAAGTTGGTTCACATGTTGGAAAAAAGGACATGGGGAAAAAAGGAGAATAAACCTCACTGAAAAGGCCCTGGCAAATAAAATCGAATCAATCCAAAAGGAACGCAAAAAGAAAGTGGAGGAAACAAAAGCTCTGATAACCTCTATTAAAGAGCTCATGAAAGATGAGAAAAATGTTTCACTGGTTAAAGCACAACTTGATGCCTTGATGAAAGTGTCTGAAAATGACAATGCACTGCATGATTCTTTAATGACTATTATTCCACTTGATGAACAAGCAAAATAACTGGTTCTCAAAGGTCAATAAATATAAATATGGATGCATTGAAGATGTTAACGCCTGGTTCTCAGTAGCCAGAGGACCACCAAGCCAACCCCAGCTAGAGGCTCATAACAGGCCTACTGAAAGGCCCCAGCAGCATGAGGCTGCTGAGGAGGAAAATGGAGAACATGGGGATGTGGAAAATTTGGAAAATGTGGAAATGACTGTGCTTCAGTCACATAATGTTTATGATGCTCAGGAGGATGTTCAACCATATGACAGCATATCAAACCTTAGCAACAAGACTCATGTTTCAATGAGATCAAAGGTTTCCTCTACTGCATCTGCATGTGTTAAAGCCGAGGCTGAAATGGCTGCTTTAATGGCTCGGCAAAAGTTGCTTGAACAAAAGCATGCTCTAGAAGAACAGGAAGCTCACATAAGAAAACTAAAGGAACAACTTAAGCTTGAAGCAGACATAGCCGCATCGGTGGCAATGCTGAATATTTTGAGAACCTCTGGCTCAAGGGTGCGGAGTGCTGCTTCTCAGAAATTGAATGGAATGGAATCCTACTTTGAAAAGGGCCTCAACATTAATGCAGAGACATTCGTACCACACAAGGATGGAAAAGGACAACCTGCAGATGTTGGAGGCACAAGGCCAAAGCAAAGGCAACATGATGGAGCCCTCAAAGGATCGGACTGCACTCAGCAGTGTCATTTCAAAGCGACGGCAAATTCCGCGATCACTTATGACATCTCATACAGCTGGACCAGAGCCGTGGATGAAAATATACATGCATAGAATAATATGCAGGTATAGAATTATACAGAATATAAGAATAGACAATTCCTCAATGTGGATGGCCACATCGTTATCTTTATAGTTAACATTGTTGTGAAAGACCATTTATTCCTGAAATAGTGAATGAAGCGCCAGGATGAGCAAACTTACATTTATGAATTTAATCCTGACCTGTCCCTCTTTTTGCTCGTACAGTCCCCAGAACCCCATTACAAAAATGTACTCCATGAAGTGTAGATGTGTGTCAAAAAGGAAACGTCGCAGCCGAGGGGCGCGCAGAACGGTGGATGCATATTTATAGCAGAAACAGCTTCACATTTAACTAGCCATACTCATTCAAATCTGAACAGATTCTTAAAATGTAAAATTCTCTATTAGCTGATAATAGCTGTGAAGGGTCTTCTTCCATGTGTATCAGTCATGATTGTTTCGCCATCAAACAATAACAAGCAAAAAGGAAATATCGGCGGGTCCTTCTTCTCCATTGCGCTGCTCGCGCACCTCTCGTCCTAAAACACCTTCGCCCCAGGTCTAATCAAACATCTGTTCTAGAGTCTGGAAATAAACGTCCGAAGAGAGTGTCTCCTCAAGTGCCTCATCTTGTACCTGGGTGAAGATGTGAGCTGCCTGATCAAAGAGTTCCTTGTAAGGCAGTTAAGTGCTGCCATCTTTTAACCCAGTTTAGACCGGTTAGATTGTCACTTTAATTGCTATGCTATCTATCTGAAAGAACAGGTGAGTCTGTCAGTCTTGTCTATCTATCTGAGAGAACAGGTGAGTCTGTCAGTCTTGTCTATCTATCTGAGAGAACAGGTGAGTCTGTCAGTCTTGTCCGGCTATCTATCTGAGAGAACAGGTGAGTCTGTCAGTCTTGTCCGGCTATCTATCTGAGAGAACAGGTGAGTCTCAGTCTTGTCCGGCTATCTATCTGAAAGAACAGGTGAGTCTGTCAGTCTTGTCCTGCTATCTATCTGAGAGAACAGGTGAGTCTCAGTCTTGCCCGGCTATCTATCTCAGAGAACAGGTGAGTCTCAGTCTTGTCCGGCTATCTATCTGAGAGAACAGGTGAGTCTCAGTCTTGCCCGGCTATCCATCTGAGAGAACAGGTGAGTCTCAGTCTTGTCTAGCTCCGAAAGGGGCCCGAGCGTGTAAGTTTCCTTTCCTGCCATACAGCTGCTTTACTGCCGCTGGTTCTCCGCTGCCTGGTGCCATTTTCTTGTCCCTTCGCTGGTTGTGTCTTTGTTATTTTAACAGTGCCAATGGCGCCACAAACGGAGGTCGCCAAGCTGGAGGTGGAGATTCGTTCCATCGAGGAGATGATAGAGGGACTCCTGCTGCAAGTCAGCACTGTGCTCCCGCCTGGCCACCGCCGAACCCGGGGGTAGCCGGCAGTCATCGTCCGCCGCTGCGGCTATTGTACAGCCTTCCCTGGATGATGTTGGATCCTCGCCTGCCCCCCTATCCTGGGCAACGGTCGTTAGAAAAGGTCTAGTGCCATAACTCTATCTATATTCAAGATTCAAAGATATCAGACATGATTGCACTAGCTCCAGCTGTTGTTGATTTGCATCCTACTGTCACTGTTGTCATTACACACGTGGGTACGAATGACGTCATGGCTAGACATTCCACAAAGATGCAAACAGACATGGAACTACTATGCTCCACAATAGAAAGACTGGGAAAGCGATGCATTGTATCGGGCCCCATTCCAACACTTTCCAATCAAATTGAACACTTTAGCCGAATCTATAGCTTTCATCTGTGGCTTCAGAATTTCTGTAATGCCCTAGGATATGACTTTATTGTCTCCGCCAGGAGACTATGTTTTCACTTTCCGTCCCCCCCCCCCCCTCGGCCAAGCTAACATTGGTCAAGCCTCACGTGACACGTGACAATACGTTGAAAGAGTGTGCTCTGATTGGCTAGTGAGACGCATGACGTATGAGCGGCCTAGAAATAGATGTGTCACTTTGAAAGAGTTTTAGTCTCTTTCAAAGTGAGGTAAGACAGGAGTAATCACAAAATGGCTGGGAAATGGCGGAGTAACACTTAAGACAGGATTAATCAAGTAACACTTAAGACAGGATTAATCAGGAACAGTACTGGCGGAGACCTGTGCTCCGAGGAGCACATCTTCTAGTTTCTAACTTTGATTACTTTTGGCGTATCCATAGTATCTACAGGAAAGATGGTGTGCACCCAAATAGTAGGGGCACTTCAACTCTACGGAACAATTGTATTAAATACATTGCTATTAATCCTTGATATGAAGCGCAGCGCGTTCCAATTGTTTTAACCCCTTCTTCAGTTTTTAGCTCTAGCCATGTGGATCAAGCCGCTTTGTGTCATATATCTGTTCCCCCAAAACCCCCCTGTCTATTACATTCTCAAGTGACACCATGCACTGTGTCCATACTGTTGATGACTTCAACCTAATCAATATTACCATTCAGCCATCAGTCATCATTCCTACTCCAAATTCTGACACAGCATTTTCCAAATTGACAATTTAAGAATAGGAAAGGGCTGGGGATTATTCACTACAATATTAGGAGTCTAGTCCTTAATTTTGATTTTATAGTGTTACTTGTTAAGCAGACTAATCCGGACATTCTGGTGTTAGGTGAGACATGGCTCAAAAAAAGTATCAAGGACTCTAAAGTGTCTTTTAAACTATAATTTATTTAGAGCCGACAGATCAGGTAGATGTGGTGGGGTATGAATTTATACCAAATCCAATCTTTCCACTACACTTTTAAATGCTGTCTCACACCCTAAGCGCTTTGAGTAGCTCTCACTGAAGGTTCAGTGAGAGCCACTCCACTACAACCAACATCATTGGTTGTAGTGGGTATCTACAGACCCCCATCTGCAGACCCAGGTTCTATAGACACTTTAGCTAGCATGCTCTCCATGCGCTCGGATGGGGAGCTTTTGGTTTTAGGTGATTGGAACCAGAACTGGTTGCTGGTTCTGAACACCTCAAGGAAGTTACAAATTACTTGAATTTATCACAAATGGTCCTGGAAACTACTAGGCCAAATTTAATGGATAATTCAAGATCCACCCTGATAGACCTTATCTTCTCTAACAGGGCTGACAAGATCTCTGCTTGTGGTGATTTTGAGTTAGGTGTTAGTGACCATTGCCCGGTTGGGTGCATAAAAAATGCCCGATTACACCGGACAAAATCTAAGGTGATTTGTAAGAGACGCTTTAAGCACTTTAACGAACAAGAGTTCTTACGTGACATTTTTAATAGTAACTTGTTCTTAATTTCTGAATTTACTGATGTTGATATGGCGCTAGAGTTTTTTATAGAAACCTTTGTTGCTATTGTAGACACACATGCTCCAGTGAAAAAACTGAGAATCAGGGATAGAGTTACCCCTTGGTTTTCACCGACATTAGCTACCCTATTCAACAAGAGGAAAAGAGCTTGGTCGCTTGCTAGGCGTTCTGGAGACCCTGCTCATTGGGCTTGCTTTCGGCAAATTCGTAATCATTGCACGTCTTTTCTCAGAAAGGCTAAATCTAATTATTTTTTAAATTTAATAACTTACTCTCAGGGAAATACAGTTAAATTCTGGAAAGAAGTGAACGCCCTTAATAATAATTCCACCTCTGCCCTACCATCTCAAATAAATGGTGGTAATGGCGTAATTTCAGATCCTTTGGAGGTATGCTCTGCTTTTAATCTGCATTTTACAGATGCAGGGCACTTATTTAGTAATACTTATAGTGGACCCCCACTTTCAACGGATTACAGCAATTTTAGAATTAGCCCAACTGCTCAGTTCTCCATACAGCACCTCTCTACCCTATTGTTCTGGAAGCTTTGCTTACAATAAACCATAAGACCTCGACTGGTGAGGATCACTTAGATCCTTTATTTTTAAAGACAGCTGCACCTCTTATTGCAGAGCACATAGCTCATATTTTTAATCTCTCTATTTCATTAAATATTTTCCCTTGGAAACTTGCGCACGTCCTCCCACTTCACAAAGGTGGTGATAGACAAGAGCTAAATAATTACACACCGATTTCAAAGTTGCCTTGCCAAAATTTTGGAATCACTCATAAACTCACAACTCAAATTATTCCTCTCATCCTTCTCAGCGTTAAATGAAAATCAATCCGGTTTCAGAGCCAAACATAGTACAATCACTGCAGTCACCTTAGTTACAAATACCATTAATAATAATGAAACCTCGGAATGGTTTCAAACTTACTTAACAAATAGACATCAAGCTGTGAAGTCCGGAAGCTCTCAATCTGGGTTTCGGCCAGTCTCCGTGGGCGTCCCACAGGGCTCAGTCTTAGGCCCAGTACTTTTTACTTTATATATTAACAATATTATCTCTACTCTTAATGACTGTAAGGCCCACTTTTATGCAGATGACACGGTCATATACTGTGTCGCTGACTCAGCTCATCTTGCCACCAAGAAGCTGCAGCTTGCTTTCAATGCTCTCCAGGCTGCCCTGGTTGAGCTTAGACTGGTTTTAAATGCAAGCAAAACCAAATTAATGCTGTTCACTAGAGTTAAAACCACCAACCTTAGCGACATAGTCATAACCTCTTCAAGTGGTGCTACAATAGAAAGGGTCTCGGAATACAATTACCTGGGCATCTGGCTAGATGAGAAATTGTATTTTAAATTTCACATTGATAACCTTGAGACAAAAAAATGGGTTTTTCTATAGAAATAAATCATGCTTTCCTGCATCCAGTAGGAAAACAATTATTGAAGCCACTTTTCTCTCGGTTTTCGACTATGGAGACATTATTTATAGAACTGCTGCTCCATCAATTTTAAAACGCCTTGACACTGTGTACCATTCTGCCCTAAGATGGGTCTCTGTGACACCTATGGTACCCATCACAGTACACTATACGGGAATGCAGGCTTATCCTCTTTAACTGAGAGGCGTGATAAACACTGGTATCTATTTATTTTTAAAGCCATATCAGGAATGCTCCCCCCTTATATTTGTTCTTTGTTGGTTCAGAACCCTATTACATACCAGACCCGCTCGAGTGATCTCCTGACGCTCAAGGTTCCTTTTGCGCAGATGGTGTTAGGCAAGACAGCATTTTCTGTCAGTGCTCCATCTGCCTGGAATGAGCTCCAGAGGTCCTTGAAAATCAAATCACTTCCATCTTTAGGTAGTTTCAGGGAAATGATTTCCAAAATTTTTGTTCAGGATTGTAACTGCTTTATTTAATTATTTGATTATGATATATCTGTTCTAGTTCTTTGACTATTTTAGTTTTTGAGTTCTTTCTGTATTCTGATTCATGTATTTTATTACTGTATGTGAATGTCTATTCCTGTTGATTACTGTGTTCTGTATCTCGGCTACATTGAAAATGAGGGCCTGCCCCTCAACTGTACTCCGAGCTGAAATAAAGGTTATGATGATGAACTGTGACAAATGCTAATGTTCTCTCTTTCTCCCTCCTTGTCTGTCTGTCTTCAGGTTGTCCAGAAGGATGAGGCTGAGACGGAGCTTGCGAACACCACCATGGGGGTGTTTGTCCTGGGTGAAAATCAAGGTCCTCTCTGCGAACCGGTGGAAATTGGCATCATTATTGATGGTGTTGAGGTACTCAGTGGGCTGTCCTCAGTTGCTTCTGCGTGTGCCATGCTGTTTGGCCTTATCTATGCAGGTTGTCCAGATTGACTTAAAGTATCCAGAAGGGCTCAAGTATAGTTTTGAGGCCTTTCAGAAAATCATCATGGACATAGAGCGCAAAAAGATGTCAAAAAGGGTACAGAACCTTGCAGCAAAGCTGCAAGATCCTGTGTAAACTCTTTACTTGGAGAAAGGTTAATGTGAGCCTTAAAAATCACATCTTTACTTGGAGAAAGGTTAATGTGAGCCTTATAAATCACATCTTTACTTGGAGCAAGGTTAATGTGAGCCTTACAAATCACACATTCTGTTTAAAACATTGTCCCTAAATTTTGTTTTATTTGTAAAAGAATTATATGGATAGAGATGGAGCCTTTGAGCCAACCTGTAAAACCTCAGCCAAAATGGGACAAATTATTTTTTTATGTTCTTTAGATTTTAAATGGACAGAGAGCAAAAAGATGTCCAAAGGGTACAGAACCTTGCAAGAGTGTAATCTATTAAGGCTCAGGTTAAATGTGAGCCTTACAAATCACACACACTTCGTTTAACCCATTTAGGGCGTGAACCCCTATTTGTAACTATACTTTTCAGGACAGGATTTAGAAGGCACTATTAGAATCGACCTCCGGTCTAAATCGGTTAAAACATTCTGTCCCTGAATTTGTTTTTATTTGTAAAAGAATGACATGCCTTTTGTGTGAATACAAACAAGCACAACTTTGATAGATTCTTCTCAAGAATTACAGAATCGATCATGGACATTTTGGACGTCGTCATGAGTAGTATAGTAGGGTAAGGTTCTAATACCCATTTCTACCGCTAGGTAGAATTTTGACATTTTTGACATTCCATAATTATTAATCCATAATAAATAATTTCAGATTGATTATTTAATTTGTTTCATTATTTAATTCGTCCTTGTTTTAGCAATAAGACCCATTTATCATTCTAATTCCCTCTGTCTCTATCTCTGGGTCTCTGTCTTTTTCCAAAGACAGTGGGTAGTGGGTAACGGGGGATGGTAACATATGGTGATTTTGGGGATCTGTCTGTCTGTCTGTCTGTCTGTCTGTCTGTCTGTCAAGGACAGTCCGATAGACAGTCCGATAGACAGATAGACAGTCCGATAGACAGATAGACAGAACGATAGACAGTCCGATAGACAGATAGATAGATAGATCCCCAAAATCACCATATGTTACCATCCCCCGTTACCCACTACCAGTGGACCACTATTTTACGATCCCCTAACCACTAAACCTTGTAGATAAGCTATTTTTCAGATGTTCTGAATGTATAAGGGCCTGAAGTGGTTAATGCCATAATGGCAGATACTCGGTCAACCGTAATATATAATATTAATGAACAATACATTTATTGTATGCAGGCCCTAACCCTAAACCCTAACCCTTTAGAAACACCATGTAAATCAGTGAGGGGGTACTTAGCTACAATAATGTAAATGATGGAGAGTTGGTACCAATAGGAGTGATAATAGGCAAACATTGATCAAAATAACAATTCTTTAATTAAGTAATGCAGATTTTTGACAATAATTTAACTCTTGAAAGCATACATGATGAAAGACCCATGGGTCCATTTGGTTACTTCTAGAGACTAGGCTATTTTAGGGTTCCAGGCCTGGTTGCAGCTGTGGGTGGAGAAAACAATAGCTCAAACATGCCTACCCATGCACATATGTAACCTGCCCTTGTTCGTTTAAGACCTGGAATGCCCTTAAGAGTCATTTGTCAAGGAGCCACCCTCAACTTGCCACTGAAAAGGCTGAACTGACAACTTTTACATGCCTTTTGTGTGCATACAAACAAAGCACAACTTTGAAAGACTACTTGCGTCACATTGGACATCATCTGCTAAATTTTGAAACTGTTACATGTATTTTTCAAGGGTGCCCATATAAGACAAATATTTATGGAGCCTTCAGGACTCAGAAGTCCAGAAGCCACAAGGCATCTTCTATAAATGATTTAATTTAAAGCCTGGCATTGCTTAGAGTTTCCCTCTCAAGATTCAAGCAATGAATTGCAGGAGAATATTTCAGATGATCAGTCAGTCAAGTGCTTCTGTCCATGAAATGCGAAATTGTGTAAATTTGCCTCAGTTTTATTTAACCCATTTAGACCTGAGGCCGATTCTAAATCCTGACCTAAGTCCTGACCTAAGTTTTCTGAAAAACTTCAAACGTTACAACAAATGTATGTTGCTATATACTGTACATACAACAAATGTGTTAAGTTGGAGCATGATTTTCTTGTCTCTGGTGTGGCTGTTGATGACTTCTTGCAGGAGCTACAGTATTTGTTGGTTTCAGTCCCTGTTTACAAGCTTTTTTTTCTTCCCAATATTTTCTGAGACTGGTTTAATGACTGTTTACTGTTACAGACTGATAGGATTACTGACTGACTGATTGTGAGACAGACTGGGTTAGTCTAATATAGCCTTAAGGCTCTGCTATTTTTAAGGAAGAGGTAACACTCATTGGCAGCTAGCAAATGGCAAAGATTTGTTCAAAATGGTCCGCCAGTCATGTTATTGGCAGGCAATTTGTGAAGGTGTAAAATACCTTGCCTGGACCTCATGACAATTGTGAATGTTTTCCTTGAAATGTGTCTTATCACTGCAGATATTATATGTTAAATTACAGACATGTGGATTTTGGTGTAATATTTTTGTATTGTCTTAATCTAGCACTGTATGACTTTGCCACTTAGAAAATGTACTGTTGCCATGTTTAGGGCTAATATTTTACCAAAGCACTTTTGCCTCAAAAGATTTCTGTATCTCTTTGCCTCTCTCCATCTCACCCCGTCTCTCTGCCTCTACCTCACTTTCTCTCAGTCTCTCTGTCTTTGTGTGCAAGTTTTGTTTTATTGGAGATTTGTTGGGTTTGCCAGACTCGGAAGTGAATGTATCGTGCACATGCTCGTGGCACTTTGTTTTATTGGATCTGAGATTTTTGGGGGGTTTTCCAGGCTCAGAAGTGAATGTATATCGTGCACATGCACGTGGCACTTTGTTAAAATAATTCCGATTTTTGTATTCATGGTATTTGTTCTCAGGAAGACGCCATAATAATGTTGAATATAAATTTGTGTCTCTTCGTAATTTCAAGTGTCATTTTCAACTTGGAGTAAAGTAATTAGTTTACTTGTAACAGGTTGACAAAAACGCATTAGGTTTTGTTAAAGTGAAAAAAATACTTTAAAAAATACTGTTTTATACATAATTTTGCTTTGTAGTTACTTAAAATATAAGCTTAAATAAAAGTGAAAATACAGGTTCATTCAAAGAGAATTTATGGTTTGGTTCAAATAAAAAATGTTCATTGGTTGGAAGGAGTTTCTTAACTTACGGTAACTTAAGATATAAGCTTAAACTAAAGTGAAAAAACTAATTAATGTAAAAAGAGTACATTGCTTTAATTTAAAAAAAAAATGATTTATTTATAATAAAAAATATTCATTGGTTGTGATAACTTATTTAATTTAAACTAAGTGGATATATTTGCTTTGGAGAAGGGTAATTTTCAAGTTGAGAAAAAGTAAAATATTTACTTGTAACAAGTTGAAGCAATTTTTTTACTTTGATCCAAAGCCTAAATTTTTACAGTGTATGATCAGAACAGCCTTTTTCCTAATCGGCTAAATTGTCTAATTGTGTTAATTTATGATATTTTGGCATGTTTAATTATCAATTTGCTGGGGAGCCCCTTAATGGCCCTTGTTGGTCCCCGGACCTCATGTTGAGAACCACTGACCTAGGCAACAACTGACATTGATATAATTAACCAACATGGCTCCAGTGTGATCTGGATATGGAGAGGACATGTGTAACCCTAAACAAAGGTGAGGATTGGACTCATTTCAGACAATGGCGACATTAACATAATAAATGTATTTGACAATCAGCGTGGTCATTTGCTCGTATAGGATTATACTGAAGCATCAATGAGTATTCGATCTTGGGAACCCATAAAAAAAAAGGAAAACAGCGCCCTCTGCAGGTGGAAGGAAAGCGATCATATTGCAGTTAGAGATATCTAAAACTGCATTATGGATAGGAAGAATTACAATTACGGATATCGATAATATAAATACAGATATATTGAACTGTATTGTTCCTAGCACAATTGCAGTTGTGGATATCCATAATTCGATTATTACTAGTCATAATATGAATTGTGGTTATATTTAATTACAATTTGGATAAACAAAATGTAATTATGGAGGTCTGGAACGATTTTTTAATTTCGGATATCTAAAATGGTAGTTTGTCCTAGTAAAAACTGTGTTGTAGATATCTGAAAGAGTAGATCCTCCTAGTAAGAATTCAATTGTAGATATCCAGAATGTTGGTTTTAGATATCCAGAATGCAATTACGGATATCCGAAACTCAAAGCCCAATACAAATGAATGGGAAAAGTGATGTCATTCCTCCTAGGAAGAATGACGTTTCGGATATCTCAATGTCATTATGGATATCCGAAACGTTAGTTTTGACTAGGAAGAACTGAATTATAGAAATCTATTATACGTCTAGCTATTAAATGTTAAACCGGCTACTTATTTTTTTTTAAGGATTTCAAGATTAATTTTGACTAGGACAAATACAGCTTTAGATATCGTGAAATACAATTTCTACTAGTAAGAATGTCTTTTGGATATATTTAATTACCATTATGACTAGTAAGAATACAGTTTTTACTAGGAGAAATGCTATTTGAGATATCTAAAATATAATTGTAGATAGTCAATCAACCCCTTTATGTTAAAATGGCGTCTTATCTACCTGTCACCAGATATCCATAACATATTTATGTATATCTGTAATTGTATTGTTCCTAGTCATAGTACTAATTGCAGATATCTGAAATTATATTTTTACTAGTAATAATATTAATTGTGGATATCCATAATTCCATTTGTCCTAGTAACAATGAATTAATGGATATACAGTACTAAAGGTAATTACGGAGGTCTGGAATGATTTTTTAATTTCGGATATCTAAAATGGTAGTTTGTCCTAGTAAGAACTGCATTGTAGATATCTGAAAGAGTAGATCCTCCTAGTAAGAATTCTATTGCATATATCCAGAATGTTGGTTTTAGATATCCAGAATGCAGTTACTGATATCCAAAACTAAAAGCCCAATACACATGAATGGGAAAAGTGATGTCATTCCTCCTAGGAAGAATGACGTTTCGGATATCTCAAATGACAGTTCCTCCTAGGAGGAATGTCATTATGGATATCCGAAACTTTAGTTTTGACTAGGAAGAACTGAATTATAGATATCTACTATACACATCCAGTCTAGCGATTAAATGTTAAAACGGCTTGCCATAACGCAGGAGGTTGTTAGCATAATGTCAACGGCCAGGGTCTCAGACGGCATTTTAGAACCGAAGGGGACGCATGCATGTGCGCTGCATGCGTGTCCAGCGTGTGCACGGAAAATGATCGTTTTTTACCGGGTTTGTTACTTTTTTTGGGGGGGGGGGTTTGCAACTTTAATTCGGTACAAAAAATATACTCCATGAAGTGTAGATGTCGGAGGTTTTTTCTTTTTCTTTTTTTTTCATCCCCCCCCCCCCCCCCCATGGATTAAAGTTCTCAGTCGCCAAGACTCATTTCAGTCATTTGGATTCCATGGAAGCCAGCACGTCTTCTATATGGAAGCATGTTGCGCAGCAAAAATAGCATTGAGAGCTTGTAGAT
>NC_139957.1:47493067-47495567 GCF_963454915.1 Gymnoscopelus microlampas | reverse complement strand
TATTCACATGGCGGCCATAATGCCATTAAGTCAATGAAATGCCACCCCAGTTGCCACAGCAACACAATGTTAAATTCCAAAATGGCCACCGTGTGAATATGGACTCTATGGTGGAGTGATTCATACCGCTCACCCCCACAGCCTGCGTCAGCCATACTTAACACTCCTGAGAATTAAACCACTGTCGTCATGATTCTGTGTGTGTGTGTGTGTGTGTGTGTGTGTGTGTGTGTGTGTGTGTGTGTGTGTGTGTGTGTGTGTGTGTGTGTGTGTGTGTGTGTGTGTGTGTGTGTGTGTGTGTGTGTGTGTGTGTGTGTGTGGTGACTTGTCATTGAAACAGACCTCTCTAAGTAGAGTAGTGTGTGTAGTAGTGTGGAAATGTGTAGTAGTGTGTGTGTGTGTGTGTGTGTGTGTGTGTGTGTGTGTGTGTGTGTGTGTGTGTGTGTGTGTGTGTGTGTGTGTGTGTGTGTGTGTGTGTGTGTGTGTAGTAGTGTGGAAATGTGTAGTAGTGTGTGTGTGTGTGTGTGTGTGTGTGTGTGTGTGTGTGTGTGTGTGTGTGTGTGTGTGTGTGTGTGTGTGTGTGTGTGTGTGTGTGTGTGTGTGTGTGTAGTGTGTAGTAGTGTGTGTGTGTGTGTGTGTGTCTCTAAGTAGAACAACCTATTTCTCTGTACAGAGTCTTCAAGTCAGCACTTTGTCACCGTTGTACAGTCACATCCACTGTTGCCATGTCTGCTCATTATAAGCCACTTTGGCCTTTGTTTTTCTGTAAAGTTGCTTGTAAATATTGGTGGTTGTGGTTGTTGTTTCTAAAGTGTATAGCTGCTTATTTGGGCTTCCAGCTTCCTAATGCTGTTTAAACCAGTGTTTCTCTAACATTTTCATGTCAAGGACCCTAAAATGTAACAAATACATTTCCAGGTGCAGTTCCAGTCAATTAGGAGAGAGTACCCACCCATTTATCAGCCTAATGTTTATATTGTTCCAGTTCCAATTGTTGTTCTGGTCATTACTTTGTGTCATCACTTTTACTTGTTTCATCTGTATCCTGTGTGAGGTGGTTGTATTTGGTGTCCATGCTCTGTGTGAGGTGGTTGTATTTGGTGTCCCTGCTCTGTGTGAGGTGGTTGTATTTGGTGTCCCTGCTCTGTGTGAGGTGGTTGTATTTGGTGTCCCTGCTCTGTGTGAGATGGTTGTATTTGGTGTCCCTGCTCTGTGTGAGGTGGTTGTATTTGTACAGTAAAACACTCAGGCTAAAAGGATAACACAAAAAAGTCCTGCGGACTTGTTTCTATAGTGGTCCAATTGGGGCCTCTTCCTTACTTCCTTCACAGGTTGTTACAATGATACTAATGAAGGCTCTGTTCCATTCTGGTTGTTACAATGACACTAATGAAGGCTCTGTTCCATTCTGGTTGTTACAATGACACTAATGAAGGCTCTGTTCCATTCTGGTTGTTACAATGACACTAATGAAGGCTCTGTTCCATTCTGGTTGTTACAATGACACTAATGAAGGCTCTGTTCCATTCTGGTTGTTACAATGATACTAATGAAGGCTCTGTTCCATTGGTTACACATCGCTATTCCGCCACATCGCTATTTAGAAGATTGACTTCCATTCTTCTGAATGGAGATGTTTCCCATTTGTTTTAAAGACATCGCTATTCCGACAGTGACACATTGCTATTTATATACACCACCATTACGAATATATAATCACAATGAAGGTGAATTCATGTAGGCATACTTGGTAAAGTATCTCATGTGCATTAATGAGACACTTGCATCTGATCTATTGTCAAATTAGCCCAACATCAAAGCACCTGTGTGTATTAATGCTTCATTAATCCTCCTTTATTAAATAAAATTAAAGTTTACACCTGCCTCAACCATAGGCCTATGTCATTTTTGTAAACAGCACTGCTTTCTTTTTGGTCGTCTCCAATTAATTCTGGGCCTTTAGTTTGGACTTTGGAGACAATGGAGAGATTCAGTTTTAACCCAGAATGTACCCAAATCTCAAGCGCAATAGTTCAGGGTTCTCTCTAAATCCTATGTGTATATATCCATAATGTTACTTTTGTGAATAATTATGATAGGCTACACATGAGTCCATTATCGCGGTGTGGGATGGGGCGCGCTGCGCAGGTCGACACGCAACAAAAAGAAAATAAAAAACATTATACCGTCTCTCTCCCTCTCCTCTCTCCTGCCCTCCCGTCTCTTTCCTCCTGGTTGGAATCATCTGAGCTTAATATGTTAAATGTGTTGCTTATTTGCTGCCTCTAATGAATGAAAAATCATTGCAGAACGACACGCGCATGGGAGGGAGATCCGTTGTCATTTAATTGTAGATTTAAATGCAGCCTATTAGCCTACTATTGACTGTACTACAATATGGCTTGGTAACATGAACATGAACTTGGATGCATCACAGCGCCACGCCTTGTGAACTAGGAGATTACATATTTTCGAAGAAACTGTAGCATTTAATGAACTA
>NC_139957.1:47482932-47487867 GCF_963454915.1 Gymnoscopelus microlampas | reverse complement strand
TGACTAGATTTCCAGGCCACGACACGTTCTTCAAATCCAGTCCTATGTTGTGCCAAATCAGTCCCTGGGGGTCCCCAGACCATACTTTGAGAACCACTGCTCCCATAGCACTGGTTCTAACAATAGATGCTGTGTATTTCTTGGATGTAACAGGTGCCACCGGGTCGTACTAGAAATTGAAGAACAATTAGACAAAAAGTATACAGTACATAAAAAATATAATAATTAGCCTACTTGAAACCAGGTGAATACATGATTATTGTATCTTATGTAGCAGGTCAATAGGTGGTAAGCATTGAGTTCTAACTTTTGTCTCATGCTTTTAAGTAAGTCTTTCCTTTCCTACGGGGCCCTACGGGGCGGGGCTTCTTTCGCTATACGTTGTGATGCCCCACTCCCTTATATGGAGTATGGGAGTGTGCTTTACTAATGCTGTGCCTTCTAGGTGAACAGGGTGTGGCAGTCAATGTACTAATGGCTCATTGGAGAGCACCTGGGCCCGGTGCCTCCAGGAGGCTATAAAAGCCAGCCCATGAACACTTCACAGAGAGATCCAGAGGAGAGAGGACTGCTGTCCTCATCAGTCAGCTCCCCATGCTTTTGTTCTGTTCCCTTTGATTATTCTTTGCATCCACACACCCTGCACTACGCCATGTTCCACGCATCCACACTTACACCACTGATTTACTGACTTCACACCCCATAGGATCCTTATCATGTATTGTTCATACTTCAACCTGGTCTCCTCCCCGATGTTTGTCACGGCCTAGAGCCAAGCTGTGACAACGTTAGAAGAGTCGTGAACGGTGGGCGACTGGGCGGTGTCACATTCTAATCCAGCCTGAATACCCTATCTCAGCTCCAGTCTCAGTGGCTTGCCTCGTTAATCTCTAGAATCCCAAAGCCACACCTCCAGGCTTCCACTCCTGTTGTCGACACTACTTTTTTTTGCCGATAAAGTATGTTTTTGGACGCGACGGAGGGCGCAGTCTCAAGCCAACATGAGCCACGAGAAGCACCACCGCACACTAGTTGCCGTGCTGAACGTGCAAAGTTCGCTTGAGCCTACTCAGCCCCGTCCGAGTTATGTATATGATATTTATGTATATGATAGGCACAGAATGGGGAAATTACCCCCCCCCCACCCCACAGGCAATGCCAGCGCCGAGCATTATTTTCCACCATGGAGTGCATGACTAGGGGCGAAGCAGGCGACCCAGTGGGAAAGCAGGGCTCGCAGGGACGTGCACAGATAGACTCTAGGTGGTGCTAGAGCACCTGCCTTTGCCCTCTTGACCAGAAGTGCCCTTTTGAAAAAAAGGGGAAAAAAAGTTTTTTTTTTTTCAGTTTACAGCCCGGATCTTCAACAGGGGGTCCTCAGAGTTACTACAGGGGTTCCGCCAAATCTTCGTGATATGATTTTTCTTTTACCATAACCACTCGAAACCTAGCATCCCTTTTCTGAGGAGAACTTTAGCCAAAAATAGCAGATCTACAAGCCCACAACGCCTCGCGCTGCGAGGCGTTGTGGGCTTGTAGATCTGCTATTTTTGGCGAAGGGGTATAGGTGTAGAGGGAAAAAAAGAGCAGACCAAGTAAACAAAAAAAAGTATAATCTTAAACACACACTACTAAGGCAGCCGGCGGTTCCGCGCGCCGCGCAAGGTGCCCTTTTTTTTTTTACTTGAGCACCTGCCCCTCAAAGTGTCTGTGCACGCCACTGAGGGCTTGTGTAACAGGTGTATCATAGTGTTTGTAGAAGATCTTTTCACTGTTCATTCGGACACCGGTCGATCCACAGCCGGGATCCCATGCATCAATAATCCACTGGATTAGTGATTGATCATCTGGGCTGGGGATCAATGCTGTTGATCAATGACCCGATCACCTGGCAGCCCGACCTACTGTAGGCTAGCACAGTGTTTATCAGGGCGTACGGGGACCCCTAGAGGTATGCAGAGGTACTACAGGAGGCACATGAGAAGAACGTTTGACAAATGGAATAATTTATTTAAAAGTATAAAGTTATTTAAAATGTATTTTGTCTCATTCCTTATAAGACAACAATGTGATGACCAGCGGACCGGTAGGCAGCGGTTCCGGTCGGAGACACAAAGGACATTCTTTCTGTCTCCTACTGGAACCGCTGCCGGTCGTCATATTATTTACAGTTAAATACTTTAGTAGTATAGCAGTATAACTGTAAATTGCCATCCTTAAACGTTGATGTCCTCACAAGTATAGTAATACAAACATGTGTGTGTGTGTGTGTGTGTGTGTGTGTGTGTGTGCGTGCATGCAAGCGTGCGTGCGTGTGTAGTACGCCTTTAAATGGCGTGCGCGGTGCTGAGTGGAGGGCGTACCCGATCGTACGTGCGTGCGCGCTCGGGTGTTTGTGTGTGTGGGTGCGCGCGCATGTGTGTAGCTTCTGTGCCAACCAGTCGCACCGAGTAACGGAGCGCGTCTCTCTCTCTCTCTCTCTCTCTCTCTCTCTCTCTCTCTCTCTCTCTCTCTCTCTCTCTCTCTCTCTCTCTCTCTCTCTCTCTCTCTCTCTCTCAGTCAGGCTGGTGGTTTCGACACAAACTCCCGCATCGCTACTAGTATTATATATATATATATATAGTATATCTACCGGAGGGTAGTATGTATATACATACATATATACATATATATATACATATATACATACTGTACTAGAGGAGGGTGCAGCTTCATAACGGAATATAAATAACTGGATTTAAAAACCTCTTTATCTGCGGAGTTTATCTTTTTACCCTGGAACATTTTGGGGGCTTTATTTTTATACATATATTTGTGTATATATATATATATTTATATATATAAACATATATAAATATATATATATATATATATCTCTACGGACTGGTGGATATTCTTTCTACGGACGTTACACTGAGGTGAGTTTCTGTCTGTATTTTAGTCACACGTTTGGATGTTTTATTTGGGGGGGGGGCGTCATAAAATATGATCTGACATGTCGTAGAGAAGCATCGAAGTTCGGGAGGAAGGGGGTGTATAGGCATTGGGGTGGGGGTGCAGAGAGGAGGGGTGAGGGGGGGTGAAGCAGGTTTATTCTAAGAGTTTATTCTAAGGGTCCGTTATGAGGAGGGTCTGTTATTACAATACTGAGTCTATGTGATACAAGGCCTTATTTTAGGGGGGGTATATCATAGGGGGGTGTATTAGAGGGGGGGGGGTATATTATAGGGGGGGGTATCATTGTGGGGGGGGGGGGTATTTTAAGGAGAGCTGATCTCTCCCCAAAAAGATATTCTCCGGTGTCTTCGCGTCGCGTCGGTTGCGCGTGTCTGTCCGTGACAGAGGAGGGGAGGGGGGGGTGTCATGGTGACAGTCATGGATGGACAAGAAGAAGTCCCCCCCCCCCCTCACCCCCCACCCGGAGGGGTGGATAGAATTACCCCCCCCCCCCCCTCCCCTCCGTTTCTGTTGAAGCTCTCAGGCCCGTTGCCACCAACACGACTCTCTCTCTCTCTCTCTCTCTCTCTCTCTCTCTCTCTCTCTCTCTCTCTCTCTCTCTCTCTCTCTCTCTCTCCTCTCTCTCTCTCTGGCAAAAATATGTTTTTCGTTCATTTTTGAATGGTTTATCTCTAACATGTACATCTACACAATGACTGATGACATTAATAATACTAATGATATTAAAGTAGCATTATTAACCATCGTAAAGACACACAGTAAAACATTAGATCTATAACTACTAGCTGACATGTTGAATAAACATCTCTTTGAAGCAGGTGTCAGGTTCAGCTTCTCCAATGTTCCCCCGACATGTAAACCATTCAACATGTAAACCATTAACATGTAAACCATTCAACATGTAAACCATCCAACTAGACAAACAGGAATAATATCTGATCTCTTCCGTATGTTATACACAGTTTTACAATTATATTTCACATACTAACAAAATGTGCGTTTTTAGGCAGAGAGAGAGAGAGAGAGAGAGAGAGAGAGAGAGAGAGAGAGAGAGAGAGAGAGAGAGAGAGAGAGAGAGAGAGAACCGTGACCTTCCTTCAGATTGACAATATTCTCATGCAGATAAATTATATTTTAATCTCTTTTACACATGAATGATATTTATTTAATACATTTTTAAACGAGTAGGACCTTTTTTTTATTGCAGAAAATAACCGAGATGAAAATGAAGGAAACGGGTGTATTGCATGTTTCCCCGTTTGTAAAGATAAGGCCCATAAATATGTCTCCAAATATGTTACAATATATACCTTAAAATACCGAATAATACTATAATATTACTATAATACCATAATAATAATAATACTAGTAATGATTGTGTTGCTAATGGTTTTATTTATCCTACATAATAGTAATAATAATAATAATAGTAGTAATGATTTTGTTACTAAAGGTTTTATTTAACCTACATAATAATAGTAATGATTTTGTTACTAATGGTTTTATTTATCCTACATAATAATACTAATACTACTACTACTAATAATAATACTAATAATAATACTAATAATAATAATAATAATAGCCTAACTTGATGCGTGTAAAAATGTCTGGAATTAAAGTCAAACATATGAGATGTAGAATTAATTCCCTTTAATACTGAGTTAAATAAAATCCTCAGTCTACAATTAGTGTGTGTGTGTACGCACGCACGCACGCACACACACACACACACACACACACACACACACACACACACACACACACACACACACACACACACACACACACACACACACACACACACACACACACACACACACTCTGGGGTGGGGGGGTTAAAAAAAAGACCCTAGTATCGTGTATTGTGTGTAATGAAATGGTTTCCAGAGGGACTGCAGAGAGAGAGAGAGAGAGAGAGAGAGAGAGAGAGAGAGAGAGGAGAGAGAGAGAGAGAGAGAGAGAGAGAGAGAGAGA
>NC_139957.1:47452932-47475432 GCF_963454915.1 Gymnoscopelus microlampas | reverse complement strand
TCCGTGTAGAAATATTGTTAGTGGGAATGAAAACATAGTCGCACCACCGGAAGTGATGCGCTGAAGGCAGACCAAAACCCCGGTTTCCTTGCGTCCCAGAGCTAACTGAGATAGAACAAACAGCAGAGGTCGCTGTTTTTCCTTTTCAGTTGGCGATGGGTTCCCAGATTGCGTTAAGACAGATAAGACTCAAACCAGTTCAATGCAGCACCCTGCCAACCAAATGCTCTAGTCTCTGCAGCAAAATATGGTGATCAATAGTATCAAATGCAGCACTGAGGTCCAACAGAACCAGTACAGAGAGAAGGTTGTTATCTGATGCAATCAGGAGGTCATTTGTAACCTTCACCAATGCCGTCTCAGTGCTATGGTGTGCTCTGAATCCTGACTGAAAAGCTTCAAATAGCTTGTTGTTATGTAAAAAGTCATTGTTGGGTGGTGTAGAGTGATAGTGTATTGTTGGGCGGTGTAGAGTGATAGTGTATTGTTGGGTGGTAGAGTGATAGTGTATTGTTGGGTGGTGTAGAGTGATAGTGTATTGTTGGGTGGTGTTAGAGTGATAGTGTATTGTTGGGTGGTGTAGAGTGATAGTGTATTGTTGGGCGGTGTAGAGTGATAGTGTATTGTTGGGTGGTGTAGAGTGATAGTGTATTGTTGGGTGGTGTAGAGTGATAGTGTATTGTTGGGTGGTGTAGAGTGATAGTGTATTGTTGGGCGGTGTAGAGTGATAGTGTATTGTTGGGTGGTGTAGAGTGATAGTGTATTGTTGGGTGGTGTAGAGTGATAGTGTATTGTTGGGTGGTGTAGAGTGATAGTGTATTGCTGGGTGGTGTAGAGTGATAGTGTATTGCTGGGTGGTGTAGAGTGATAGTGTATTGCTGGGTGGTGTTAGAGTGATAGTGTATTGTTGGGTGGTGTAGAGTGATAGTGTATTGTTGGGTGGTGTAGAATGATAGTGTATTGCTGGGTGGTGTAGAGTGATAGTGTATTGTTGGGCGGTGTAGAGTGATAGTGTATTGTTGGGTGGTGTAGAGTGATAGTGTATTGTTGGGTGGTGTAGAGTGATAGTGTATTGTTGGGTGGTGTAGAGTGATAGTGTATTGCTGGGTGGTGTAGAGTGATAGTGTATTGCTGGGTGGTTATAGAGTGATAGTGTATTGCTGGGTGGTGTAGAGTGATAGTGTATTGTTGGGTGGTGTAGAGTGATAGTGTATTGTTGGGTGGTGTAGAGTGATAGTGTATTGTTGGGTGGTGTAGAGTGGTAGTGTATTGTTGGGTGGTGTAGAGTGATAGTGTATTGTTGGGTGGTGTAGAGTGATAGTGTATTGCTGGGTGGTGTAGAGTGATAGTGTATTGCTGGGTGGTGTAGAGTGATAGTGTATTGTTGGGTGGTGTAGAGTGATAGTGTATTGTTGGGTGGTGTAGAGTGATAGTGTATTGTTGGGTGGTGTAGAGTGATAGTGTATTGTTGGGCGGTGTAGAGTGATAGTGTATTGTTGGGTGGTGTAGATGGTAGTGTATTGTTGGGTGGTGTAGAGTGATAGTGTATTGTTGGGTGGTGTAGAGTGATAGTGTATTGGTTGGGTGTGTAGAGTGATAGTGTATTGCTCGGTGGTGTAGAGTGATTGTGTATTGTTGGGTGGTGTAGAGTGATAGTGTATTGTTGGGTGGTGCACTGGGGGGCAGAGAGAATATTATCTGCCTATTAGCTTCCACCCTGCATGGCTCCATGCAACACAACACCTCCCATTGTGCTCCATTGTGCTCCATCGTGCTCCATTGTGCTCCATCGTGCTCCTGTTGCATCATCTGAACATGATGGATGAGAGGCTCTTTGATAATAAGCTCTTTATAAAAACACACACACACAGCTTTTAACCTGCTCATTACATGGAACACTTCCATCAGCAAATGTTTGTTTAGTTTAGTTTACTTTTGTTAAGGAACCATTCGAATACTCTCTCCACCTCATAGCCTCGTTAGTGCTTGACCTGGTTATGATGACCACCATGCACACTTACCTCATTATTTTGTTCTCATGTTTTTGTACTCAGGGTTAGGGTTTTATTTGTTTATTTTTCTTGACGACAAGGTTAAATGTAATTTAGCGTGTTATTTAGACTGATGCCAGGTTCATGGTTTACCTGTGATCCTAGTTTACTGGCTCTGTATTCTATGATCCTATAGTTTACTGAGACACTACACTGTCTCTCTGTATTCTATGATCCTATAGTTTACTGAGACACTACACTGTCTCTGTATTCTATGATCCTATAGTTTACTGAGACACTACACTGTGTCTCTACATTCTATGATCCTATAGTTGACTGAGACACTACACTGTCTCTCTGTATTCTATGATCCTATAGTTTACTGAGACACTACACTGTCTCTCTGTATTCTATGATCCTATAGTTTACTGAGACACTACACTGTGTCTCTACATTCTATGATCCTATAGTTGACTGAGACACTACACTGTGTCTCTACATTCTATGTATGTGTTTACCTTGTCTATTGTAAGTCACTCTGGATAAGAGTGTCTGATAAATGACTACATTGTAAATTGTTAGAATTACAATTTACCCCTGGCGGAGTCCACCAGAGGTCTATTTTGGAACCCTCCTTTTCCACTCTAGACCTAATTTCAATGCAGAGAGAATAAACAAGTCTACAAGCTCACAACACGCTGAGTTTGTAGCTTGGATTTTTTTTTTGTCTATTGAGACAAGCCTAGAATATTTGTTTTTTTGATGAGTGCATCACAAGGGAAAGCAAACAAGGAAAAACATAGTATTTAGTCAGTTTAGTTTTGTCGTTGACAGCTGTGTATATTTCAGTGTCTGGCTTTGAATACGTGGGATTGTAACAGTCACTACATTCACATTGTAGTAGCTACAGTCACTACATTCACATTGTAGCTATAGTCACTACATTCACATTGTAGTAGCTACTGTACAGTCACTACATTTACATTGTAGCTACAGTCACTACATTCACATTGTAGTAGCTACTGTATAGTCACTACATTTACATTGTAGCTACAGTCACTACATTCACATTGTAGCTACAGTCACTACATTCACATTGTAGCTACAGTCACTACATTCACATTGTAGCTACAGTCACTACATTCACATTGTAGCTACAGTCACTACATTCACATTGTAGCTACAGTCACTACATTCACATTGTAGCTACAGTCACTACATTCACATTGTAGCTACAGTCACTACATTCACATTGTAGCTACAGTCACTACATTCACATTGTAGCTACAGTCACAACATTCACATTGTAGCTACAGTCACTACATTCACATTGTAGCTACAGTCACTACATTCACACTGTAGCTACAGTCACTACATTCACATTGTAGCTACAGTCACTACATTCACATTGTAGCTACAGTCACTACATTCACATTGTAGCTACAGTCACAACATTCACATTGTAGCTACAGTCACTACATTCACATTGTAGCTACAGTCACTACATTCACATTGTAGCTACAGTCACTACATTCACATTGTAGCTACAGTCACTACATTCACAATGTACATTACCTTACAGTCATTTAGCAGATGCTTTTATCCAAAGCGACTTACAAGTGCATTCAACATAGGTAGGCAAGGAAACTACTAATCACCAGAAGTCTTAAGTGCATTCTCTTCTAAAACAAGCCCTAGTGCTAAGGTAAAAGTGCAATATATCAGCTATCTACTTTCTTAAACAGAAAATCAAATGAGCAAGAGCTAAAACAAATAAGTGTATAAAGATCCAATAAAACAAGAGCTCATACAACTAATTGACAACAAGTGGCCAAGGCTAAGAGGAAGGGTAGTGTTTCCTGAAGAGGTGGGTTTTCAGCCTGTGGTGAAAGATGGGCAGTGACTCTGCTGTCCTGACATCAGTGACTCTGCTGTCCTGACATCAGTGAGTCTGCTGTCCTGACATCAGTGTCTCTGCTGTCCTGACATCAGTGTCTCTGCTGTCCTGACATCAGTGTCCCTGCTGTCCTGACATCAGTGACTCTGCTGTCCTGACATCAGTGACTCTGCTGTCCTGACATCAGTGTCTCTGCTGTCCTGACATCAGTGACTCTGCTGTCCTGACATCAGTGACTCTGCTGTCCTGACATCAGTGACTCTGCTGTCCTGACATCAGTGACTCTGCTGTCCTGACATCAGTGGGGAGTTCATTCCACCACTGTGGGGCCAGAACAGCGAAAAGCTGTAGTCTCTACATTTACATTGAAGATTGTAAGATGGGTGTCACTACATTTACTCTGCAGCTTCCCCTAAGTAGTTTTCAATAGACAGGTGACTCTATGGAAGGAAGGAGGTGAACACATCCAGCAGAATAAATAAGAAATAAGAATAGCAGCAGATGTAAACATGTTGCTTTCATGTGCCTGGTTATAGTAGCATTACTGTGGCATCACATCATATACACACACACACACACACACACACACACACACACACACACACACACACGCGCGCGCACGCACGCGCACACACACACAGAGAGAGTTTATTTCACATGCACTCTGTCTCTCATAGTCAGTCATACATGCAGACAACAGGACGCTGCTGACCGGAGCTTTGCCTCTGGTTGCATCAGCAGCTTGTCAGAGAGAACATCACTGTCACCATGAGAGAGAGAGAGAGAGAGAGAGAGAGAGAGAGAGAGAGAGAGAGAGAGAGAGAGAGAGAGAGAGAGAGAGAGAGAGAGAGAGAGAGAAAAGAGAGAGAGAGAGAGAGAGAGAGAGAGAGAGAGAGAGAGAGAGAGAGAGAGAAGAGAGAGAGAGAGAGAGAGAGAGAGAGAGAGAGAGAGAGAGAGAGAGAGAGAGAGAGAGAGAGAGAGAGAGAGAGAGAGAGAGAGAGAGAGAGAGAGAGAGAGAGATGGGGGGGGGGGGTGTTATGGTACAGACAGATTGATGACAGAACAGTGAGTGATGGTAAATATTCATGTTGAGCGGCACATCAAAGGAAAAGAACAGTCTGGTCAGAGTGAGTCACACACTTCCTGTAACTAGACCAGTGGTTCTCAAACTTTTTCATGTCAAGGACCCCCAAATGGACACTTATTAGCCCGCGGACCCCCATTTGAAAAGATATGCCAGGGACCCCCTATAAGAGAAGATTTTTACGGCTCTAGCAGTGATTCTCAACCGTTTTAATGTCAAGGACCCCCCAGTTTGACATGCATTAGGCTATGGACCCCCATTTAATGGCATTTCTATCCCTGGGACCCCAATTCATATCGTAAAATCAATGTTAACTTAACTCTGAGAGTGTACAAATGAAACCAAATGGACCCTAACGGGTCCATTTGGTTTCATTTGTACACTCTCAGAGTTACAGACCCATAAGGGTCCATATGGTTCCTATCCATCATTTAGCTGGGGACCCCCTGGAACCCCCTCAAGTACCCCTGGGGGTCCCCGGACCCCACTTTGAGAACCAATGAACTAGACTACAAAATAAAACTAGTGTTGATTAATCACATAACTATGCATATGCACAACACATGCTCTTATTTTGAAATAGTTTTCCCTCGTTTCTGTAGAGGAAGTGTGCTGTGTTGCTTTCATTATGACGTCATTATGACGCTGGTCTGTAACAGCTGAGGAAACGTAAACAACAAACTCACACGTGGATTATATTGTTTGTTAACCTCCTCAGCATGATGTGAGTAATGACTATAGTGGTTATTAATATCATGATGCTGGTTATTTAAAGTAGTTCTACTCTGTTCTAAAGACAACTAAAACTAAGTCTACAGCAACAATACTCTACTTCTGAGTGCACAAATGTTTGGTAATGTTTACAAAGCGATAGCTCGTTAGCTGCTTGTGTGTGAGTGTGTGTTTGTGTGTTTGTATTACTATACTTGCGAGGACCAAGTATAGTAGAATTTGAAGAAATCTACATGGTGAGGACCGTTTTCCTCACAAGACAAATGGTTGTTTTATAGTTAAAAAACATTTTTAGAGATAAGTTTACAATTAGAAAAACATTCAGGTTAGGATTAGACATTTAGAGGTTAGGTTTAGGGATTGGAATTAGAGTTAAACATGATTTATACTTAGTTGCGCGCCAGTGTCGTGCACCGAAAAACAGCCGATCTATAAGCTCACAACGCGTTGTGGGCTTGTTTTTCGGCTTTAGGCTTACGGTTAAAAATGGCAATATTTTGTTTTAAATGGCATTCATAACATGGCTGTCCTAAAGCGTTGATGTCCTCACAAGTATAGTAATACAAACGTGTGTGTGTGTGTGTGTGTGTGTGTGTGTGCGCGCGCGTGTGAGTGAGTGTGTGACTTTGAAGTAGGCTTTTCTAGTAGGCTCACTTGCTGTGTTTGAATGAAGTACAGTACAGTTGTTAATGCCATGTCTGCCTGTCTGTCTGTCTGTCTGCCTGTCTGTCTGTCTGTCTGTCTGTCTGTCTGTCTGTCTGTCTGTCTGTCATATCGTAACAGGATAGGTGGGTACCTCGATGTAAAATTGGCTATTTTCAAAATAGCCAATTTTAACCATATGACAGACAGACAGACAGACAGACAGGGATGGCATTAACAACAGGATACAGATAGGTGGCCACTAGGGACATCTGGGCACCTCCATGTAAAATTGGCTATTATGTCCAAAATGTTAAAAAATGAAATATTTGAAAAATGCTCTTAAGTAAAGTAAAGTATACATGATGTGAACATGCACGGTACAACATTATCAGCCTTCATTTATCCTTCAACTTCTAGTTTATGCCCCAAAATGACTGGATATACAGGTTTTGTAGCAATTTGTAGCAATTGTAGAAATATTAGATATTAGGTCGAAAGTGTATGCATGTTCTAATCATATAGACTTTACTTTAGACCAGGGGTCTTCAACAGGGGGTCCGGGACCCCTAGGGGGTCCTCAGAGCTACTATAGGGGCTCCGCCAAATCTTTGTGGGATAGGATGTTTTTGGGCGGTGTAACCGCAGATAGGACTTCTTGTGTCGCCCTTTCTCTATGGTCAGACTGTGGTCACTCAGTGTCTCTCTATGGACAGACTGTGGTCACTCAGTGTCTCTCTATGGACAGACTGTGGGTCTCTAGGGTCTCTATGGACAGACTGTGGTCACTCAGTGTCTCTCTATGGACAGACTGTGGGTCTCTAGGGTCAGTCTGTATTGGGTCAGGATCTGTCTCTGCTTTTTATCTTTGACCGTAAAGAGATACTCTGACCAGTGGCGTGCACAGACATTTTGAGGGGCAGGTGCTCAAGTAAATTATCCTTTTTTTTGTTTACTTGGTCTGCTCTTTTTTCCCTCTACACACCTATTCCTCTTTGCCAAAAATAGCAGATCTACAAGCCCACAACGCCTCGCGCTGCGAGGCGTTGTGAGCTTGTAGATCTGCTATTTTTGGCTAAAGTTCTCCTCAGAAAAGGGATGCTAGGTTTCGAGTGTTAAGGTAAAAAGAAAAATCATATCACATAAAGATTTGGCGGACCCCCTGTAGTAACTCTGAGGACCCCCTAGGGGTCCCGGACCCCCTGTTGAAGACCCCTGCTGTAAACTGAAGGAAAAAAGGGCACTTTTTCAAAAGGGCACTTCTGGTCAAGAGGGCAAAGGGCAGGGGCTCTAGCACCACCCAGAGTCTATCTGTGCACGTCCCTGACTCTGACAGTTTATATTCATGTTTTAGGACCAGATAGCAATTAAGTTTGTGTTGAGCTTTGGTTTGATTGGTCCAATGTTTCAGACAGGCATCTTTTATTAGTTTATTCATTTGGTGTGACTCTAATCAGTGTCTGCAAAGCAGTGCTATAGACTCTGAGGTTGAGGTTGAACACTGTGGTGTTCAGGGATCAATAACAGGACCAGTTGACAGAAGGGACTCTTTTGAGGCTTCCTCTCCTGGGCGTGCAAGGTCTGGAATGTCAGGGTGTCTGGGGGGCTTGATTTAAGATGCAACCACAATGTAAGTGTTCTGTTTCGTTGACAATGTTAACAATGAATGGGTAACAGGCCTAATAGGCTCTATGCACAGCAGCCATTTTGGAGAAAAAGTGGGCCTCTTCTTACTTCCTTCACAGGTGTTACCAATGATACTAATGAAGGCTCTGTTCCATTCTGGTCAAACAGAGTCAGGGTGCTGATATTGTGCATGTTGGCTCACTGGAAACACTAGTGGGTCTCAAAGTGTGGTCCAGGGACCTTCATGGTTCCTTGAGAGGGTGTAACTCTGAGAGTGTACAAATGGAACCAAATGGACCCTCCCGGGTCCATTTGGTTCCATTTGTACACTCTCAGAGTTATAGGAGTCCTTGAAATTAAAAAGTCTGAGAACCACTGTGCTACACGAAATGGAACAGAGCCTTCATTAGTGTCATTGGTAACACCTGTGAAGGAAGCAAGGAAGGGGCCCAATTTCTGTCCAATATGGCTGCTGTGCATAGAGCCAATTCTGCCCTTCATGCATTGGCTGGTGTTTTCCTTTGGATGTTTAATATGGAGCTACAGGGTCTCTGTGGGATGTTTGTCCCATCTAGTCCTGCTGACTGAGTGGACCCCAAACTTCTGGACTAGATCAGATAATATAACCCTGATTTCTGATTCGTTTACAATCAAGCTGTATGTTTGTATTTTCTTCTGACAAAGCTTTCTGATTGGCTGAAAGCTTTGCTGTGTTCTGTGTGTTGATGCCATGCTTTCCCTCCTGACGGGAAAAATATGAGACGTCACAATACTCTATAGTCTATACCTCTGAGTATTGGATGGCTTTCTGAAGTGTTCTCTCTCTCTCTGTCTCTGTCTCTGTCTCTGTCTCTGTCTCTCTCTCTCTCTCTCTCTCTCTCTCTCTCTCTCTCTCTCTCTCTCTCTCTCTCCATAAGTCAGTGTAAGTGTCAGATAGCATCAGACAGGTTGACTGATGCTCATGTGGTTTCAGTAATAATGAGTCTAATTTACCCAGAAAATGACCGATAGTCCTGAACAACCTTTAACACACACACACACACACACACACACACACACACACACACACACACACACACACACACACACACACACACACACACACACACACACACACACAGTTTAACAATTTATTTATGTCCACACTGTCACAGGGAAACAAATATTTTAGGTGCAGTATAGGTTACATTCACATGGATATGTGCTCATCAATATTTTTCAATAGAGAACAGAAGTCCTGACGTCACTTGTTCATCCTCTGGTTCGCTAAAGTCATTTCTCTATGGAGAATAACATTGGGTCATCTTAGAATCGTCTCATATAAGAATTGTGTTCCAAAAATAAACAAACTGTCTTGGCGATATTGTCAGGGAGGAGGTTCTGTATAGTTTATGATAGTCAGTCACTTATATTTGATACAGTCTGTTTCTGGCAAACAGAAGTAACATTATGGTTTTCTCACCGCCAGTTGATGCTTCATATCCATAAGAGTCAAACCGCCGGGGTCATTTTTGTCTCCGCCAGGCCGAAAGGCATGGCGAGAGAGTATGTTTTACTGTGTGTCCGTGTGTCCGTGTGTCCATGTGTTACCACCAAATCTCTGGCACCGTTGGCCCGGTCGTTGTGAAACTGCACACACACACTCCCTCGATGCCAATTCAGAACCTCTGCCTCAAATTTTTCACATGGGCCTGTTATAGCGCCACCAGGAGGCCGATTTGTGCAAAACCCATTTTTTCCACATTACTCCTACAGTTTTTAACCAACCGTCATGCAAATCGGTACACAGTATCTCTATAGTCATGTGATCAACCCTGATCTGTCCGATTTCCAATATTCCATCCTCATTGGTTAAGGTTGCCATCCGAAGTTTGCAGGATTGGTCCGTTTTGAACAAACTGCCTCAAACCATGAACGCAGCTTGCGATTTCCGTGAAATTTCACACACACATTCCCACTAGGCCGAGGAAGAAATGCCACCCTTTTCACATTGGCCTGTTATAGCGCCACCAGCAGGTCTAATTTAGCAAAACACATTTTTGGAACAAAATGCCTCAAATCATGAATGCAGTGTCTGATTGCCGTGAAAGACCTAAGAATAAATGGCACCATTTTCACATTGGCCTATTATAGCGCCACCAGGAGGCCACAATAACGTACCTGACCTGACGGAGACCTGTGCTCCGAGGAGCACTTTTTCTAGTTTGTTTTTGGAACACAGTTCTTATTTGACGCGATATTAAACACGTCTATGGGAATTCAGAACGGGGGGGAAAAAAACGTTACCCAGGTAGGATATGCGTACATTACGTCAGACTCCGGTGCTCTATTGGTCTGATGAACCACTTAATCCTGTATTATAATTATAATGTGTCTCCTTGTGAGCTTGAAGATCTGCCATTTGATCTGCCGTCAGCTTGTAGATCTGACATTTTCTTTTTTTTAACTTTACATTAAAGGTAGGGTAAGTGATTTGCATTGGTTAAAATAACTGTTAAATATCTCTATATTCTGATAGTACTCATTGCTATAGAGTGTTTGTTCAGTAAAAGGAGTCTCCTTGTCTCTCCAGCTCTTTATTAAACAGAAAATGCATTTTCGTTTCAGTTTCAGTTTCATTTCCAATTTTATCCAACCAGGACAGCGAACCCAATCAGGATATAGATTAAACAAGTGAAATTGGAAGTGATGACACTAAGAAATGAGCAGACACAATTGGAACTGGAACACTATACAAATTAAGCTTAAAAATGGGTACTTTCTCCTGATTGGCTGAGATGTTGACACCTACCGAAAAATGTATTTTCTGTTTATTAAAGAGCTGGAGAGACGGGGAGACTCCTGTTACTGAACAAACACTCTATAGCAATGATTACTATCATAATATAGTATTTTAACCTTTTAACAAAATACTTTTTGTTTTAACCAAAAAATATCACTTACCCTACCTTTAAACTTGATCGAGGCAAAACAGTTATAAATAATGGTGACATTGATTAGCCGTCATAACGCCCAGCCGTACTGCTTGCTGTATGTCAGCTTGTAGATCTGCTATTTTCATTTGAAAACTTGTGAAATGGGACATTCTGCATAAAATGGGTACTTTCTACTTTTGGTACTTTTTTGATACGAATACTTTTGTACTTTTACTCAAGTACATTTAGAATTCCTGACTTTTACTTGTAACGGAGTATTTCTACATGATACTTTTACTCAAGTAAAAACGATATGAGTGCTGACTCTCTCTCCTCTGTGTGTGTGTGTGTGTGTGTGTGTGTGTGTGTGTGTGTGTGTGTGTGTGTGTGTGTGTGTGTGTGTGTGTGTGTGTGTGTGTGTGTGTGTGTGTGTGTGTGACAGTAATGGACGTTCCAGCGGCCCGCAGGACGCAGCCCAAAGACTCCATTTCCCAGCAGGCAACATGAAGGAGGAAGTGCCCCCCTCCCATGGCAGTGGACCTATAGACGCACGTCGTCTCGGAGTATAAAAACTAAACAAAAGACGGGAGTGTCTGGAGCTTCTCCTCTCCTCCCCTTCTCCCTCCGACCTTCCTTTTTCTCTACCTCCACCTCTTCCTCCTCCTCCTCCTCCTCCTCTTCCTCCTGGGAATAGAACCGATAACCCCGCCCCCTCCTACGTCCACCTCAGAGCTCCCCCTGCTGGACCAACTTGACGTGAACAAGGCCTTACGACTGTTAACCGCCAACGACTGTTCTCCTCCTTCACTGTTCTCCTTCTTCTCCTTCCCGCCGTTTTCCTGTTGAAGAGTTATATATTTTATATCTTAAGAACGTCTCTGGTGGCGTAGCCGGTACCGTAACCTTTTATCTTAAGAACGTCTCTGGTGGCGTAGCCGGTACCGTAACCTTTTATCTTAAGAACCTCTCTGGTGGCGTAACCGGTACAGAAACCTTTTTTTTATAAGGTTTTTTTTGGATACCGTCCTCCCCAAACCGGATCGTAAAACCTTTGAACTTTGAACCCTCTTCTTCGGGGAGGATTTTTCCGCCAACCTCTCTGGGATTATAATAATAATAATAAACACACAACGTTGTCTGATAGATAATGGTTCTCGTTGCTCCTACGACTACCACTACGACAACCATGATGGATCCTATTGGCTCCTCCCCCTCCTCCTCCTCCTGCGTGGGCGTGCGGCTCCGGGCGCTCCTGAGCGCCGCCCTCCTCCTGGCCGCCACCAGCAGGTAGGCCTGTCACGAGTATTACATCATCTTCTAATCACAAGTATTACATCATCTTCTAATCACAAGTATTACATTATCGTCTAATCACAAGTATTACATCATCTTCTAATCACAAGTATTACATCATCGTCTAATCACAAGTATTACATCATCTTCTAATCACAAGTATTACATCATCGTCTAATCACAAGTATTACATCATCTTCTAATCACAAGTATTACATCATCTTCTAATCACAAGTATTACATCATCGTCTAATCGCTATTATTTGAGATAATTGGAATTATTTTTGCATAATCGTCATAAAAAATAGCAGGAATAGCAGATCTACAAGCTTACAAGACGTAAGCTTGTAGATCAGCTATTCCTGTTTTTTTTAAATGCTTTTTTGTACATGTATAAAATGATTAAATATGTCAATACATTTTTAAATAACTTTCAGTGATTTGTCATATTTCTGCCCTGTGCCATTTTTGATTATTAAGGCTAAAAGGCTTCATAATATGTTCCAATGGTCAATGGCCATAAACACAATTAAATCCTTAATCGCAATTATTTGAGTGACAATTAATCGTCTACTTAAAGGGATATTTTACTTTCAAAAATATTTTGGGTCATTTTATCGTCTACTCAGGCCTTTGTAAGCCCCGCCCCCAGACAGTTTATAACTTGCTTGATTCAGTATTTACATAATTGATATTCATTTTATCAGACACGCCCCCTTCCTATACAAACCCATTGTAACTTCAAACTACATTTTTAACATGTTAGATTCATCAAAAACACACGTCCTTGGTTCTGGTGACTCACCCTGCCCTCCTAAAACGTGAGGGGGCCGTGTTTTTTCCATTACTTTTTTCATTTATTTAAATGAATTTTTTACTGTATTTCATTTCAAAATAAATTTATTAAAAATAAAAATAAAAAGTAATTGAAAAAACACGGTCTCACGTATTAGAAGGACAATATCAGTCGAGTGTTTGTCATTGTTAAAGAGCTGGTGCCATGTTTTTGCACTTTTTCTGTTTTTCATGTGTCTATGAAGGTTGATAGAACTTCCTTAAGGCCCCCGCTGGTGGTTTTATGGTGTTTTATGTCTTCTCTGATTATTTGGAGTTTCTTCCTGGAGGCTGAAATCTTGAGGGTCAAACGTGCCAATAGAGAGACAGCCCTTTAGTGACATCACAGAGCCCCCAAAAAACATACCCTCCCCCTCATTATCATAACACAACAGGTGTGGGCATGAGGAGGAGGAGGGACTAGGACAGGTGGGTGGTGCTAAGGTGGTGGAGGAGGTGCTAAGGTGAGAACCAGGCATACTTAATGAACTGGAGGCGTGTCCACCAAAAAACATTTTTTTTAACAATTTCTGTACACTTTTTTTTTTTGAAAAAAATCCTTACATAATGATAATACCTTATGATCAGGTTTTAGGGTTGAAAAATATCATGGCACTCCATCTTTAAAAATGGAGTTTGAAGTTACAATGGGTTTGTATAGGAAGGGGGTGTGTCAAATATCTAAATACTGAATCAAGCAAATTAAAAACTGTCTGGGGTGCTCCTCCCAAAAGCCTGAGTAGGCGATAAAATGACCCAATAAAAAAAAAAGGTGAAATATCCCTTTTAAATGTGTAACGGTGACGGCCCCCCCTTACCCAGCAGGTGCTGCCTGGGCCTGGAGTTCACGGGCGCCCCGGGCCAGTGGGCGCGCTACCTGCGCTGGGACGCGGCCACGCGCGGCGACCTCAGCTTCCGCTTCCGGACGGCCTCGTCGGAGGCGCTGCTCCTCTACTTCGACGACGGCGGCTACTGCGACTTCCTGCAGCTGGCGGTGGCCGAGGGCCGGCTGCAGCTCCGCTTCAGCATCGACTGCTACGAGACGGCCGTGGTGTCGGAGCGCCGCGTGGACGACGGCGGCTGGCACTTCGCCACGCTGAGCCGATACAACCTGCGCACGGCGCTGGCGCTCGACGGCCAGGCCAAGGCGGACGAGGTGAGCGAGCGTCAGAGAGGGTCGTTACAGCATTGGTTGCTCAAAGTGGGGTCTGGGGACCCCCCAGGGGTCCTTGAGGGAGTTCCAGGGGGTCCCCAGCTAAATGATAGATTAGGCACCAAATGGAGCCTTATGGGTCTGTAAAATAGAACCAAATGGACCCAAATGGACCCAAAATGGAACCAAATGGACCCAAAATGGAACCAAATGGAACCAAATGGACCCGTTATGGTTGGGGGTCTCTGTAGCCCTAATGCATGTCAAACTGGGCGTCCTTGAAATTAAAATGGTTGAGAATCACTGTTAGAGCTGTGAAAAAAGTCTTCTCTTATGGGGGTCCCTGGCTTATCTTTTGAAATGGGGGTCCGCGGGCTAATAACTGTCAGTTTGGGGGTCCTTGACATGAACAAGTTTGAGAACCACTGATTTACAGGGTTCATTTTGACACAATAGGGCGTAGCGGTGGCGGCCGTTCTGTGGGGCCACAGTTAGAAAGCCCAGTCATTCAGCCCATAGGGATTTCCCAAAATATTTATGTCAATTATTTTAAGCCTGGGACCAACCAAAACATTTGATTCTGTGTCTAAAAACATTTGAATATATAATGTTATTATATGCTATGTGATAATAATTACCCCATTTTTGTGTTTTTCAAATATATGTTTTATATGGGATAAATGTCCTCTGAGTGACAAAATGCTACGTACATAGTAATCTCTCAAGAACAGATTCTGCGCTGCGTTGGAATCTGTCGGTAGCCGTGTTGACAACCCGTGCGCATTGGTTTCAAGTGGGTGTGCCTTCAGATCAGGAAGCAGGCCGCGCTTTACCCAATCAAATGTAGTGGGCGGGATTCACGTGTCCGTCCACCCTTCCCCCCTCGAAACTAACCGAAATTAATTTAACAATAGCGTCCTCGGAGCAGACAAAACCACGGAAAGATATTCACATTTTAACTTACTCTTTCATCATAGAAACAAGTGGGCTTATAACCAAAACCATCCATGTTCTCTGGGAGAAGTGGTGTTAGTGTTCCGTGTAGAAATATTGTCAGTGGGAATGAAAACATAGTCGCACCAACCGGAAGTGATGCGCTGAAGGCAGACACAAACCCCGGCGCACTGGTGTTACGTTTGCTTCCTGCCAGACCCAACAGACAATATAACAAACAGCAGAGGTCGCTGTTTTTCATTTTCAGTTGGGTCTGGCTACGCGAGACTACGTACATAGTAGTTCATTAACAACAAAATGCTACGTACATAGTAGTTCATTAACAACAAAATGCTACGTACATAGTAGTTTAACCCTTTAAGACCTGAAGCCGATTCTACATGTCTCCTAAATCCCAACAGTTTGTTGAAAAACTTATGTTTCTATATCAGCGGTGCACAACATTTTTCATGTCAAGGACCCCCAAAATTATATGTATTTGGCTGCGGACCCCCATCGAAATATTTTGTTCCAGGGACCCCCCCCCCCAGAAGCAAAGATTTGAGTTAAAAATGTTCGCTTTAAAAATATACATATTCAAAGATTTTCGCCCATTTTCACGATTTTTCAAAAATAGCCCAAAGTGTAAAATAATGCTTTTTTAGCTCAAATCTAAAAATGACACAGTTCCAGGTCTTAATGGTTTAAAACAAACTCCTTCACCACGGTGACTCACCGCTGCCCCCTGCAGGTGCGGCCGCAGCGTCAGTACATGAAGATCGTCAGCGACCTGTTTGTGGGCGGCGTGCCGCAGGACATCCGCCAGGGGGCGCTCACGCTGCCCACCGTACGTGACGCCCCGCCCTTCCGCGGCACCGTCGCCGACCTGAAGTACGGCAACTCGGCGCCGCTGCTGCTCAACAGCCTGCGGGTGGCGCTGGAGTCCGAGGGCCGCTGCACCGTCAGCCCCTGTGAGAACGGAGGCCTCTGCCTCGTGGTGGACGGCCTGCCGCAGTGCGACTGCTCCAAGACCGAGTACAAGGGACGCCTCTGCAACCAAGGTACAAATAACCACCTTATGACGCTCAGGGTCCTAATTGATGCTTTTTAACGTCCTAAATGATGCTTTTTAACGTCCTAAATGATGCTTTTTAACGTCCTAAATGATGCTTTATAACGTCCTAAATGATGTTTTATAACGTTTTAAATGTGTTTAAATTTAACACTGTTACTGAACAAACACTCTATTCACCTGTTTCTTGGCTGCGTGTTTTCCACTTCCTGTCGGATTTCATTGGATATCATTAGTCATCTGACCGGTTTCATTGGATTTCATTGGATCAAAAGACAGGAAGTGGAACACAGTGAAAAGCCTAGGAAACAGGTGGATAGTAATGAGATCTAAATAGAGCTTTAACTTTTCAACAAAAAAACAACCATTTGTTTTAACCTTTAAGACGACAAACTGACAAATACACGTTGCATTCAGGCATCACAACTTAAAGGTGGTGTAAGGGATATGTTCTGGAACAAATCTTCTCCCAGGCCTCAGATGTTTGCAGTGATATTTATTCAGATGTTTCTCCTTCCATCCAAAGAATTGTTTCTAGACATAGACGCCTCCTCTGGCTCTGAGGAGTCTGTATCTCGGCCACCATTTTGGAGGGGGGGGGGGAGAGAGAGAGAGAGAGAGAGAGAGAGAGAGAGAGAGAGAGAGAGAGAGAGAGAGAGAGAGAGAGAGAGAGAGAGAGAGAGAGAGAGAGAGAGAGAGAGAGAGAGAGAGAGAGAGAGAGAGAGAGATCTCACTACTTTATACTTGATGTCACACACCGAAAAATAACCGAACAATAGCTATTTTCAATCCCATCCTCAAATGTCGATGTCCTCACAAGTATAGTAATACGGTGTGCGCCGTGCGTGTGTGTGTGTGTGTGTGTGTGACTCCCAGCTGTAAAATCACAGAGCTAATCTAAGCGCGCGGTTAGCCGGTGAGGCGCAGGTTAATGGCGGCCGGTTGCTGCAGGCACTGATAAGGGACGCCTATAGAGAAGAAAAACCCCCCTCACCCCCCCCCCCTTCAACCAATCACGCGGAGGCAGCTGTTCCAATCACTCCCTTTTGTGTGTGTGTGTGAATCTTCTCCCTCTGCTTTTAGATCCAATCTGTACTGTGTGACTGAATGTGTACTGTGTGTGTGTGCGTGTGTGTGCGTGTGTGTGTGTGTGTGTGTGTGTGTGTGTGTGTGTGTGTGTGTGTGTGTGACTGTGTGACTGTGTGTGTGAGTCTGTACTGTGTGTGTGTGTGTGTGTGTGTGTGTGTGTGTGTGTGTGTGTGTGTGTGTGTGTGTGTGTGTGTGTGTGTGTGTGTACTGTGTGACTGTGTGTGTGTGTGTGTGTGTCTGTACTGTGTGTGTGTGAGGCTGCAGAGCAGATTGATTCAGAGGGAAAGTGAAAGAGCTTTTTAGTTATTTTATGTCCAGACGGTTCATTCCCTTCTTGCAGTGTGCATAGAAAAAAAAAGTGTATTCAGTGTTAAGTAGGGCTGGGTGATGCGCTATATGAACACTATATCAAATATCACAGTTTTTCACCAAATACCTCAGTCCATACTCTGACCATAACATCTAACCAAATACCTCAGTCCATACTCTGACCACAACATCTAACCAAATACCTCAGTCCATACTCTGACCATAACATCTAACCAAATACCTCAGTCCATACTCTGACCACAACATCTAACCAAATACCTCAGTCCATACTCTGACCATAACATCTAATACCTCAGTCCATACTCTGACCACAACATCTAACCAAATACCTCAGTCCATACTCTGACCACAACATCTAACCAAATACCTCAGTCCATACTCTGACCACAACATCTAACCCAATACCTCAGTCCATACTCTGACCACAACATCTAATACCTCAGTCCATACTCTGACCACAACATCTAACCAAATACCTCAGTCCATACTCTGACCACAACATCTAACCAAATACCTCAGTCCATACTCTGACCACAACATCTAACCAAATACCTCAGTCCATACTCTGACCACAACATCTAACCAAATACCTCAGTCCATACTCTGACCACAACATCTAACCAAATACCTCAGTCCATACTCTGACCACAACATCTAACCAAATACCTCAGTCCATACTCTGACCACAACATCTAACCAAATACCTCAGTCCATACTCTGACCATAACATCTAATACCTCAGTCCATACTCTGACCACAACATCTAACCAAATACCTCAGTCCATACTCTGACCACAACATCTAACCCAATACCTCAGTCCATACTCTGACCACAACATCTAATACCTCAGTCCATACTCTGACCACAACATCTAACCAAATACCTCAGTCCATACTCTGACCACAACATCTAACCAAATACCTCAGTCCATACTCTGACCACAACATCTAACCAAATACCTCAGTCCATACTCTGACCACAACATCTAACCCAATACCTCAGTCCATACTCTGACCACAACATCTAACCCAATACCTCAGTCCATACTCTGACCACAACATCTAACCAAATACCTCAGTCCATACTCTGACCACAACATCTAACCCAATACCTCAGTCCATACTCTGACCATAACATCTAACCAAATACCTCAGTCCATACTCTGACCACAACATCTAACCAAATACCTCAGTCCATACTCTGACCACAACATCTAACCAAATACCTCAGTCCATACTCTGACCACAACATCTAACCAAATACCTCAGTCCATACTCTGACCATAACATCAAATACCTCAGTCCATACTCTGACCATAACATCTAATACCTCAGTCCATACTCTGACCACAACATCTAACCCAATACCTCAGTCCATACTCTGACCATAACATCTAACCAAATACCTCAGTCCATACTCTGACCACAACATCTAACCAAATACCTCAGTCCATACTCTGACCACAACATCTAACCAAATACCTCAGTCCATACTCTGACCATAACATCAAATACCTCAGTCCATACTCTGACCATAACATCAAATACCTCAGTCCATACTCTGACCATAACATCTAATACCTCAGTCCATACTCTGACCATAACATCAAATACCTCAGTCCATACTCTGACCATAACATCTAATACCTCAGTCCATACTCTGACCATAACATCTAATACCTCAGTCCATACTCTGACCACAACATCTAACCAAATACCTCAGTCCATACTCTGACCATAACATCTAATACCTCAGTCCATACTCTGACCATAACATCTAACCAAATACCTCAGTCCATACTCTGACCACAACATCTAACCAAATACCTCAGTCCATACTCTGACCATAACATGGTATTGTGAGTGACGATACAATTTTATTTCTCCAGAAAAAATATTCCAAAAATGACCGATCGGCTGTTTGATAATATAACGTCTAAAATGAGGCTTAATTGATTTTAAACCATAAATCATCATCATTATACAGATGATATCTAGTCTCATAACAATATAAACATCATTCATCACCCAGCTGTATTCAGTAGGCTGAAATGTGTCTTTATGGAACAAAAGTCTGTTTCGTTGCAACAATCCATCATTTGTGATGTTATTTCTGTTTCTGTGTTGTTGTCTTCCCAAGGTGTTTTTTTTTTTTTTACAGTAGATATAGTGGCCCTCATTTATCAACGCAGCGTATAAACCGGCGTATATTTTTCCATATATTCGGCCGTACACCAACGTCGAAGTCACATTTATCAACGCATCCTACACAGCTGATCCCAGCGGACATTTGGTCCCAGCCTTGATAAATCTCACGTCTGAAAACGAGCGTCATTTAAATAACACGCCCTTAAATATTCACAAAACGCCCGACTTCACGACATGAAGAACCAGAATACGACCCAAAAAAAGCATGTTTCCCCCGCTCGCCCCGCCTCGCCTCGCCACACACACACACACACACACACACACGCACACGCGCGCGCGCGCCCGCCCAACTTCGTCTTTCCGTAGCACGAGCGCAAAGGCGCTCGTATATTTTTGAAAATAGCAGATCTACAAGCTCACAACGCGTTGCGATGCAACGCTGGCTTGTGAGCTTGTAGATCTGCTATTTTCAATACAGACAGATCTACAATCTTATCTGAATGACTGTTAAAGCAGTTTGTTTAAATTACTTTATAAAATGTTATATTTTCACAGGGATTATTATTAATTATGTATTAGTGTAGATATACAGATTTAGGAGTGGATTATGTGTCTAGATGCCTGTCAGACAGTCAGACAATGCTGCTCCGCAGGTCTAGAATGGAATAAACGGGCGCAGCCAACGTCAACAACTGGTCTCGACCAGACGTGAGATTTCAGCCTACGGTAGGATGAAGCCCACGTCAGGATATATTGATAAATGCCTAAAGGTGCGGTGATCTCGCCGTACGCTCATTATTCGGGCTGCACCGCGTTGATTAATGAGGGCCATGTGTTTCTCCTCTGGTTACATCATGTCTCATATTTAGACACATATTCACTAATCCATGCTGGATGGATGTGGAATATGATCTCTATCACTCACACACACAGACCACCTTAAATATTAGTTTTATTTTTGTCTCCGCCAGGCCGAAAGGCATGGCGAGAGAGTATGTTTTACCCCCTGTCCGTCCGTCCGTCCGTCCGTCCGTGTGTCCGTCATTCGATCTGTCTGTGTACAGCTAATCTCCGGCACCGTTGGCTTGCTCGCAGCGAAACTGTGCACACACACTCCCTGGATACCAGAGCAGATGGGTTGGTGGGTGTGTGTGGGTGGGGGCCACGTTTTTGACATGTCACTCTAGTGACACGCTATGATGTCACATACACAACCTGTGATGATGTCACATAGATTTTCTCTCTCTCTCTCTCTCTCTCTTTAAGCACATATTGAATATTTCTACATTTTGGCACAACGCCAAATCCCTGCTGTCCAGACAGTCTGGAATGTAAAGATTACTGTGTGTGTGTGTGTGTGTGTGTGTGTGTGTGTGTGTGTGTGTGTGTGTGTGTGTGTGTGTGTGTGTGTGTGTGTGTGTGTGTGTGTGTGTGTGTGTGTGTGTGTGTAAATGTTGTTATCTGCCTCTGCCGGTGTGCCGCGGAAACGGGGAGGGGCTTAATGCCCTAAGCTTCTTTGATCTCTCTCTCTTTCTCTCTCTCTCTCTCTCTCTCTCTGGTTGAACGGGTGCCATTCATTGGACGAGGTGATCTTGGGGGGTTGGTCTTATCTATGATGGTCTATGAAGAAAGGACTCCATCTGATAATATTTTAGATCGTCTATTTTCATAGAGCCCAACATCAAACTGTGCCTCGTTCACTTTGCTGGGGATCCCCCGTTGTCAAGGACCCCTGGGGGTCCTCGAACCCCCCACTTTGAGAAGCAGTGTGTTTTTTACAACACACACTATGCTCTGACTACCGCTCCCACCCCCCCCCCCCCCCCCCCACGCAGCCCCACCCAAGTCCTGTGAAGCGTGGCTGAGCTGAGGGCCACAGTGTGGCCCCGTAGTGGAGGAGAGGAGAGGGCCCCGTTCTCTCTTGATTTACAGCTCCTACATTAGCCCCCCCCCCCCCCCTCGCTTACTGTGATTTATGCCCCCCCCCCCCCCCCCCTCCTCTCTGCACCGTGTGTTCAGTACAGATATCAGGACAGAGACCTAAACCCTAAAGCTCTGTGAGAGTCTGTGAAAGAGATAAATAATAATAATAATAATAATAATAATAATTACACTTAAATAACACCGGCCCCAGTGTATTATTATAATAATATAATAATAATAATAATTACACTTAAATAACACCGGCCCCAGTGTATTATTATAATAATATAATAATAATAATAATAATAATAATAATAATAATAATTACACTTAAATAACACTGGCCCCAGTGTATTATTATAATAATAATATAATAAAAATAATAATTACACTTAAATAACACCGGCCCCAGTGTATTATTATAATAATATAATAATGATAATAATAATAATAATAATTACACTTAAATAACACTGGCCCCAGTGTATTATTATAATAATATAATAATATAATAATAATAATAATAATAATAATAATTACACTTAAATAACACCGGCCCCAGTGTTTACACACTGACTAATAATGGTTATTTTATTTAGTGAATGAAAAGGTTCTTCATGTTCCTCATAGAATTATTTATTTATGATATTATTATTTTTTTGGCAAAGATCTTCGGGGACCCATTTCTGGTGGTTGTTTTTAGGTACTTTTTGGTACTATTCTGGGGTAAACATTCACCGATCTACGTCTTCATAGAACCAATTCAATAAATAAATGGTTCTTTAAAGAACGTTCTTTATGGTGGGAAAAATATTCTTCTCAATCTGAAGAAACCATG
>NC_139957.1:47430432-47442932 GCF_963454915.1 Gymnoscopelus microlampas | reverse complement strand
GGGAACATGGTTGGGTTAGGACTGAGGGAACATGGTTGGGTTAGGGCTGAGGGAACATGGTTGGGTTAGGACTGAGGGAACATGGTTGGGTTAGGACTGAGGGAACATGGTTGGGTTAGGACTGAGGGAACATGGTTGGGTTAGGACTGAGGGAACATGGTTGGGTTAGGACTGAGGGAACATGGTTGGGTTAGGACTGAGGGAACATGGTTGGGTTAGGACTGAGGGAACATGGGTGGGTTACTTTATGGTTGGGTTAGGGCTGAGGGAACATGGTTGGGTTAGGGCTGAGGGAACATGGTTGGGTTAGGACTGAGGGAACATGGTTGGGTTAGGGCTGAGGGAACATGGTTGGGTTAGGACTGAGGGAACATGGGTGGGTTAGGGCTGAGGGAACATGGTTGGGTTAGGACTGAGGGAACATGGGTGGGTTAGGGCTGAGGGAACATGGTTGGGTTACTTTATGGTTGGGTTAGGGCTGAGGGAACATGGTTGGGTTAGGGCTGAGGGAACATGGGTGTGCTCCCCTTCATTTCTCAGGGTGGGGGTGTGGGTGGGGGGGTGCATGGTGTGGTGTGGTGCAGTATATTGAAGTGCATGGTTTCATATACGTTTGATCTCAAAGTGTGATATTGATATTTTTGCTGTTAAATGATATCAGAGTAACTGTAAACCACAGTTACCTCTATGGAAGACCATTTCTGACACTGAATACAGACTAGATGTCTTAAAGCAGGTGTTGGTTCCAAAACGTATTAGCTGGAGACCCAACAGAGAAACGTTATGTCTCCGAGACCCAAACTAGTGAAAATAGCCAATCTACAAGCTCACTACACGTCGTGATGCGACGTGTTCTGAGCTAGTAGATCTGATATTTCCACTACGTCTTAAACGTTTTTTTTCCCTCTAATTAATAGATAAAAAATATATATATATATATATGTAGGAAACAAGAGATAAAGGGGTATTTACTCGCGACCCATACACATTGGTCCGCGCCCCAAATATGGGTCCCGACCCACTGTTTGGGAAACAGTGGCTTATACTTCACCCCCCAAAAAATGACTTATTTTCATACAATAATAATCATACAATATTTGACTAATTGAAGTTAATAAGAGACCAATCAAGAGCAAAAAACATATTTAAAACCTACCTTAGAACCTGGATCATCAGTGATCAACACTGTGAGAGTTGTTTTAGACTTTATATTATTATTATTATATATAGTTTTGCATTGGTCTCTTACTGCATCAAATATTGGATTATTGGCTCAGGAATGAGACAAAACCTAAATAACTTCTGTGTATTCAAGGCACATGTTAGTAATTGATTGAAATTAACTCATTTTTTGGGTGAAAAAAAAAAAGTTTTTCTTTTTCGTCCGACAATTTTTTTCCCACAGTTCCACAGTTTTACACAATAATTGTGAGGGGAAAAAAACTCAGGATACTTAAAAATTCACAATTGCGAGATAAATAACCAAATTGTGATATAAAGGCCAAATTGTTAGAGATTCTGGCTTTTTGTGTTTTTATTCTGTGATGGAAATCAACACACTCTCGCTCCCAAAACGTACTTATAGTGACTTCTTGGGACAAATGCGACCGAACGACAAACGTTTGACGTGACGGGGCTCACATCGAACGGTCACTTCCTCACTCCTGGAACGCTGAAGCGACCGTTCTCAAAGCCAACATTTTACGACTTAAAAAGGTGACGGTTCGGCAAAAAAAAACACACTCGACGAGCGCTTGGGTGGTGCAGTGGTTAAGTCCCTGCCCACCACCCCGGAGGTTGTGGGTTCGAATCCACCGTGGTGGAACCGGTTTTGTCGGGCGTCTACACAAACACAATTGTCCCGTGTTCAGGGGAGGGAAGCCGGGCAGGGAGGAGGAGGAGGATATATATCACTGTACGTACTGTAGAGATGCGCGGATCGCGGTTTTAGCCACGGTTGCCGCAGTTAACCGTGGTTTGGGTGGATTCGGGTCAATCAAATATAATTATGAATTAATATCGGATAAACCGCGGGTGAAATATTGCGGTAAATAAATTAATGACATCTAATATATCTGTCCATAAAATAGCTAAATCTCTGCGTGCTTGTGTCTGTGTGAGTGTGTAGAGCAGCCTCTGTGCGATGCCATCACAGAATGCATTGATTTAGCCTATGGAATCTCGGTGCGTCTTTTTTCTTTTTTTTAAACCGGTGCAGCAGAGCAGTGCGCTCTGTATGTTGGATGCCGCATCTATGTTGGATGCCTGTATGTTGGATGCCACATCTATGTTGGATGCCTGTATGCTGGATATCGCACGGAGTCTGTATGTTGAGCGCAGCAGACCAGTGCTCTCTGTATGTTCAGCGCAGCACCGGTTTAGAAAAAAGAAAAGACGCACCGACATTCCATAGACTAAATCAATGCATTTTGTGATCGCATCGCACGGCACAACTAATACTAAAACTAACGGGGAATACCAGAAAATAATAATATTTTGACATACGGGAAAAACGGTTGGTACGGATATTTAAATTGGATAATATAATTATTGCGGTTGGATAACGGGCGGATAATTAATTTGTACATGCGGATTCGGGTGACGTGAGAGGCCATCCGCGCATCTCTAACGTACTGGGAGTGTTGGGCGTGAGGAGTAGGATGATAAGGCTCTATGTCCTCCTGGTGGGGCCTCCTCACTGGTAGGATACAGCAGTGACATCACAGACATGTGTGTGAGGAGGAATGAATTGGCATAACGACTACATTGGGGAGAAAAAGGGTAAGACGTTACTGGCTCCTCTAAATCAGTGGTTTTCAACCAGTGGTCCGGGGACCACCAGTGGTCCTTGAGGGGGTTCCAGGGGGTCCCCAGCCAAATTAATAGTTAGAAACCAAATGGACCCTTATATGTCTGTAACTCTGAGAGTGTACAAATGGAACCAAATGGACCCTAACGGGTCCATTTGGTTCCATTTGTACACTCTCAGAGTTAAATGAACACTAATGATGATGATACAGTGTAGACTGGGACCCCCAAGAAATCAAAATGGTTGAGTCCCTGGCATACCTTTTCAAATGGGGGTCCCTGGGCTAATATGTGTCAATTTGGGGGTCCTTGACGCGAAAATGGTTGAAAACCACTCCTCTAAATGGATAAATAGACATAAATAAAACGACGTGCCGTAACGTCTGAAGCGGACTTGAACCACGACCGCCAAGCGAGCCGCCGTGAGGGAAATTGCGACGTCACCCGTTTGCCGTCTTGTCTGTGAGATGTGTTTCAGAAATGGTCTTCATACGAGTCTTATGATAAGACACTGTAAACACAGTGAACAGTTTCATATTAATAAGTGGTGTTTTAAAGGTGTGGTACAGTTAGCTCTGCATGTTGCTAACTCTACATTAACAGTGTGTTATATACACACATACATAAAGTGTATATTTCATATTATTAAGTGGTGTTTTAAAGGTGTGGTACAGTTAGCTCTGCATGTTGCTAACTCTACATTAACAGTGTGTTATATACACACATACATAAAGTGTATATTTCCACCTACATGTATTTCATTATACATCGATAAGCTTTGTGTTGGGCTGGTCCTGACTGCTTGTCCTCTCTTCTTCTTCTTCCCCTTGGGCTCTCCTCTCCGTTGTCGTGGACCTCCTCTCTCTGCTGCTCCTCTCGGTGGACGCTCCTCTCTTCTCCTCCTCCCCTCCTGCTCCTCCTCTCCTCTCCTAGCTAAAAGTAAAGGTACAGCATTTTCCCAAACTTTCGCTTTCCGCCAGTATGAGCGACGACGCTTACTCTGTGAGTCTGTCTGTCTGTCTGTCTGTCTGTCTGCCTGCCTGCCTGTCTGTCTGTCTGTCTGTCTGTCTGTCTGTCTGTCTGTCTGTCTGTCTGTCTGTCTGTCTGCCTGCCTGCCTGTCTGTCTGTCTGTCTGTCTGTCTGTCTGTCTGTCTGTCTGTCTGTCTGTCTAATGTGTTTACTCTTCTGTGCCGAGCGTTGTTCTCTCTCCTCTAATGGCGGTCTCACAGAGAGAGAGAGAGAGTGTGTGTGTGTGTGTGTGTGTGTGTGTGTGTGTGTGTGTGTGTGTGTGTGTGTGTGTGTGTGTGTGTGTGTGTGTGTGTGTGTGTGTGTGTGTGTGTGTGTGTGTGTGTGTGTGTGTGTGTGTGTGTGTGTGTGTAATGGCGGTCTCACAGAGGGGGTGTGTGTGTGTGTGTGTGTGTGTGTTTGTGTTTGTGTGTTATGGCGGTCTCACAGAGTGTGTGTGTGTGTGTGTGTGTAATGGCGGTCTCACAGAGGGTGTGTGTGTGTGTGTGTGTGTGTGTGTGTGTGTTATGGCGGTCTCACAGAGTGTGTGTGTGTGTGTGTGTGTGTGTGTGTGTGTGTGTGTGTGTGTGTGTGTGTGTATGTAATGGCGGTCTCACAGGGGGTGAGAGGATTAAGCCAGTAATTAAGACAACCTTAATTGAAGCAGCAGAAAAGACAAGAGTTGCTCAGCTTGCGAGTGTGTGTGTGTGTGTGTGTGTGTGTGTGTGTGTGTGTGTGTGTGTGTGTGTGTGTGTGTGTGTTTACTACTGTGGTAACACCTCAGTGTGTAGGGAGATTTGCTTGTGTGTGTGTGTGTGTGTGTGTGTGTGTGTGTGTGTGTGTGTGTGTGTGTGTGTGTGTGTGTGTGTGTGTGTGTGTGTGTGTGTGTGTGTGTGTGTGTGTGTGTGTGTGTACACTACTGTGGTAACACCTCAGTGTGTAGGGAGATTTGCTTTGTGTGTGTGTGTGTGTGTGTGTGTGTGTGTGTGTGTGTGTGTGTGTGTGTGTGTGTGTGTGTGTGTGTGTGTGAAGACACTACACTGCATAGAGGGATTTGCTTTGTTGAAACTCAAGTCTTTGGGTTCAGTTTGGGTTCCTCACTTCAGTCTGCTGCAGTGAGTGTCAAGAACTGTTCATGAACAAACTAAGTGTCTTTATCTCTAACAAACTTTATTCATATTCACATTTAAAAAATAACAACCGTAGTCGACCAAAGCGACGCACGAGTTAACACAAACACACAAAACAAAGCAATACATACAAAACGAGAGAGATATGTGAAGGAACACAAGATTAAAACAACATGTACATGTATTCATACAGAGCCTGTATAAACATGTCCATGAGACACATGTCATAGTACGGTATGTAATTATGTCGATCTTTCCCCCTGAGACACAGGGCCCTATTTTACGTGTCATATAAGGACCAGGTCTTATGACTGAACCTGGAGGCGTGGCCAATGCTGTTTGGCCACTCAAAACAACTAAACAGCATTGGCCACGCCTCCAGGTCTTACTTAAGACGCGCACAAGTATGTCACGAGGAAAATCACTTTATACTTGATGTTTAACCACTTGAACCCCAGCATCACTGTGCTGGGGGAACATTCACCAAGCTTGATTATTAGTTTTTTAGCTGGGGGGACCCCCTGAACCCCCCCCCCCCCCACACACACACACACACACACACACACACACACACACACACACACACACACACACACACACACACACCACACACACACACACACACCAAGGACCCCTGGGGGTCCCCAGACCCCACTTTGAGAACCACTGATATATGTTTCATGCCGGGACAGAAATAGCCGATGGACTATGTTTATCCTGATGGTGAAGTTTTACTGAGAGGTGTTTCTGGTGGCAGGACGTCCCACAGTGGGTTTAGGAACGCTGTTCCCATGACAACAACACTGTGTTTGATGTTTGTTGTGGGATTAAAACAGATTAACAGTTTATAATCTGATAATCTGATAATCTGACTGAACAGAGCTGCTGTCAAGTCTATTAAAGAACCTGTCTGTCTGTCTGTCTGTCTGTCTGTCTGTCTGTCTGTCTGTCTGTCTGTCTGTCTCTCTGTCTGTCTGGTATCCACATAGACTCTGGTACTGTTGGATCATCTGGAAAAGAACAGGTGTTGATGGAGTGGGCGGGGCTATAGACGTATGGGGCGAGGAGGCGGAGACATTTCAAATAGATTACAGATTGCGATACCGACACAGTGCAGTTTGTCTATGTAGGTGGTGCACCTCCTACTGGCTCCTCTGTCACACTGCAGTGTGTCTACGTAGGTGGTGCACCTCCTACTGGCTCCTCTGTCACACTGCAGTGTGTCTACGTAGGTGGTGCACCTCCTACTGGCTCCTCTGTCACACTGCAGTGTGTCTACGTAGGTGGTGCACCTCCTACTGGCTCCTCTGTCACACTGCAGTGTGTCTACGTAGGTTGTGGTGGTGCACCTCCTACTGGCTCCTCTGTCACACTGCAGTGTGTCTACGTAGGTTGTGGTGGTGCACCTCCTACTGGCTCCTCTGTCACACTGCAGTGTGTCTACGTAGGTTGTGGTGGTGCACCTCCTACTGGCTCCTCTGTCACACTGCAGTGTGTCTACGTAGGTGGTGCACCTCCTACTGGCTCCTCTGTCACACTGCAGTGTGTCTACGTAGGTTGTGGTGGTACACCTCTATCCCGTTCTAGCTGCACCTTGGGGCGGCTCCCACACACAGGGTCGGTTTACTTGCCACTAGGGCCGGTGTGTCTAACACAGTGTCCAGCCAGCCTCATCCTTCTATCTCTGACCCTTGCCGTGACCCACAGGAGACCCTGTAGAGGGTCCGTCCATGTGACACCTAGTGCCATTCGTAGCATTCGTGTGTCAACGCCGTCCATCCAGGGCCCTTTACTACTGTGATTGTAGCTGCCAGTGTGAACTACCAACTGGGATCACAGGTAAACCAAGAACCTAGCATCAGTCTAAACAATATAGCCTACTATCAAAATAATAATCTGTACATAGAAACTATAGGATACCAGGTAATCAATGAACCTAAATAACATGCTATCTAAATGACATTTGAACCGTTGCTGTCTGCACGGTCGTCAAGGCTCTAGGTCTATAGGCTCTACATCTATATGCCCTAGGTCTAGGTAGTGTTTGGGCTGTGTTCAATGCATGTCTTTCATGCTAATAATAGCTCTTCATTCAGATGTAGCCTCTGTCGTCGATCCAGCAGACTATGCAATCTTTTTGTTCCTTTTTGTTCCTTTTTGTTCCGTCCTCCACACCTCTGCGTTCCTCCTTGTTGTTCAGTGCACAGCGCACACGACACGACGGTGACGCTAACGACGGCCGTCCTGCGTACAGATGCTTCCATTGTAACGCTGTGCAGTCGTTTCAGATGTTTTTTTTGTACAAAGAAAATCCCGCCACCTCCGTTGACCCTGCCGGTTGTGATTAATGAGGCTTTGTTACGTCGCATTATGCGCCGTTGCAAAGCAAAGCGTCTGAAGAGGGTTCTGTAGTGAACGCTGAAGTACACACCGCACCATATCTATGGATCCATGTACCAACAAAACACAGCCTTTTGTATCTATGGATCCATGTATCCATGTACCAACAGAACACAGCACCATATCTATGGATCCATGTATCATGTACCAACAGAACACAGCCTTTTGTGGTGTGCTTGCTGTTGCTGTTGCTTTGGAATCATAATGTCCTTTCACCCATTAAGACCGGGAACGCATCTGTGTCATTTTAAGATGTATTTGGCTATTCAGAAATAGCAGATCTACAAGCTCATAGTGCGGAGCTTGTTGATCTGCTATTTTTGACAATGTGTGCAAATGTTTGAACATTAGGGGTGTGCCGATACACTAATTTCACCAAACGCTACGATACGATATTTGGCTCACAACTTCGATACGATTTCGATACGATACGATACGCACTTTTTTTATTATGAAAATATATGGGGGAGGAAAAAAGTAAGTGCAAACAAATAATTCTGTTTTTGTATTATTCAGACATGCAAACTTGTAGCTTTTCAGCTACAATAGCCGTTTTCAATCCAAATAGGGCAATAGTGTGACACCTGACCCGAAAAAAAACAACATGTTGTCATCCTTTTCACCTCGGGGCTGTTTGCATGCCTGATTATAATGATTGTAAAAATAAAAATAAAAAACGATATTTTTTTTTTCCAAAACGATACATATCGTCGATATATCGTGGGACGATATATCGGCACACCCCTATTGAACATATATATTATTTTTTAAAGCGGCCATTTTTAACTCAAATCTTTGCTTCTGGGGGGTCCCTGGAACAAAATATTTTCAGATGGGGGTCCGAGGCCGAATACATCATTTTGGGGGTCCTTGGAGCAACGACTGATATTATAGCAACATACGTCCTTTAAAAAAACTGTTAGGATTTAGAAGACATTTGTAGAATCCCCCAGAAGCAAAGATTTGAGTTACAAATGTTTGCTTAAAAATATATATATATATATTCAAAGATTTGCATACATTTTCACCATTAGAAATAAATAAAGCCGCGTTATGAGCTTGTAGATCTGCTATTTTATTTATATCCAAAGAAATCAAAAAATGACACCGATGCGTTCCCGATGTGAATGGGTTAAAAGCAACAGGCTTTTATTTATTCTTTTCTCTCCCATGAATACGACTTAAAGAACAACCGTTCACACAATAAAACCTGGCTAAGCTCTCCGCTGCTCTCCTCTCTTTCTCTCTCTTTCTTAAACCACACTTTTCACACGCAAACATGGATGTGAAAAAAAACAATAGCAGATCTACAAGTATACTTTTTAAATGAAAAAAGTGATAGACAAATGACAGTCTCCTACACACAGGACAGTATGGGTCCATGAGCAAAGACTTCCACCGTCATCAAGCAGTCATATTGTTACTGTCCTCTTCTCTTCTCTCATCCTCTCTCCACCTCTCCTTCTTTCTCTTTCCTGTTCGTCTGACATCCCTGTTTCGTCTAATGTTCCGCTTCCTATGGGTACATACACACATGTCCGTTCGCGACCGCTTCGCGTCCGTTTCATACCGTTTCCGTTCGCCGGAAGTCCCATCCACTCCCATGTTAAAAAAAACGGGAAACCCGTTTTTTTTTAACATGGGAGTGGATGGGACTTCCGGCGAACGGAAACGGACGCGGAACGGTCGCGAACGGACATGTGTGTATGCACCCTGTCTGACTCTCTTCTTCTTCTTCTTCTTCCTCTTCTTCCTCCCTGTTCTCCTCTCTCTGTGTGTTCATCCTCGTTGGCTTCTTCTTCTCCTCCCGTTTGAGTCGATCTGACTTTATTGCGTAAAGCACTTATTAAAGATAACAAGCCTACTGCCTGGTTATGTAATACATGTTGAACCTGTCAGAGGACGTTCTGTACCCGTTGTTAGAGGTACTCTTTAACACTATACTAATCATGTTAGATCTTACAATAAATGGGTGATTATTTATACATGGTGCATCCTCCCAGACAGACACAGTCATTGGATGGTGTTATGACCCTTAGATCATAGTGTATTTTATGCCTATAGTTTTATTCTGCTGTGTAGTTGTGTGTGTGTGTGTGTGTGTGTGTGTGTGTGTGTGTCTCTGTGTGGTTGGTGTGTGTCTGTGAGCTGCAGGTGTTCCTGACTGATTGTGTGTGTGTGTGTGTGTGTGTGTGTGTGTGTGTGTGTGTGTGTGTGTGTGTGTGTGTGTGTGTGTGTGTGTGTGTGTGTGTGTGTGTGTGTGTGTGTGTGTGTGTGTGTGTGTGTGTGTGTGTGTGTGAGTGAGTGAGAGGTTTTGTTGGGAGCTGAAGGGAACTTTAAAAGGCCTGATTCCTGTAGCACTTTGTACCCCATGTAGAATGTTGGTTGTTGTTGTTGGGAGCTGGTGGTTGTTGTTGTTGTTGTTGTTGTTGTTGTTGCTGTTGGTTGTTGTTGTTGGGAGCTGTAAAGATGGTGGTTGTTGTTGTTGGGAGCTGTAAAGATGGTGGTTGTTGTTGTTGGGAGCTGTAAAGATGGGAGTCACACTTCTTTGCTTTGCCTTAAGGTTCCCCTAGGCCGGGGCGTAACACGTGATATGTCTGTTCTCTGCGACCATTGGTCCGACTGAATTCCCACTCGGCCCTGCACACCCCCAGGTCATCTGGGACTCATGCTCCAAGTTTGAGCTCGACCGGTCGTACGGTGCCCGAGTTATGCCCGACACACACACACACACACACGCACACGCACACGCACACACACACACACACACACACACACACACACACACACACACACACACACACACACACACACACACACACAGGTTTTGTGAATGTATAGATAGATAAAGTTATTATTATGGCATTTGACCTGAGTCCCTATAGATGGTCAGCTACTGTACTTTGAGTTTGAGTAAAGGAGATAGATGCATCTCTTGTGTAATTACTGTAGCTGCTGCTAGCGCGGCCCGCGGTGCAGAGCGTAGCGGTTAGCCACAGCTGCTCTCACATTCAGTGGCGCGCAGACCACAGCGTCCCCGCTGTATGTCATGCAATACTTTAGCCTATTGACCCTTCTCCACATCCAATGTGTGCGTGTCCATTTAACACAGAGTGTACACAAAATGGACCCCGGAGAGGTTTTGAACATGTAGCTGTTGTAGTGATGTGGTTTGAAGGACAACCAAACACTACAGCTGGGTTTCTGTGGCTGTGGTTTATTCAGCTGCATTCTGGGAAGGATGATATGGGGGAGGCTTTTTAAAACGTGTCCTTTGGGTCCCAACCCAGTGGAACAGTAATAACAATCAGAAACAGTTTTATCCTATTTACAGAATTTACACAAAAAATAAATAAAAAATCACCTATTTTTAAACACTAGCCTTAAAGGGGAAATCCACCCATTTTCAATATTTAACTATGTCATTAATATAGCATAAAGGAGTTGTGTGGAAATAAGAAAAAAGTTCCCCCCTTTCTGTGTTGCCTTGAACTGGAGGATTGATTGTGGGTTTAACATTGCAAATTACAACATGATGACTCATCATGTTGTAATTTGCAATGTTAAACCCCATTTTCTATTTATAAGTCTATTTAAAGAAGTGGAAGATGAACAAATGGATCTTTTCCACAACAAGAACTACGTGAGCCGAGTCATGTGACACAGTGGTTCTCAACCTTTTCAGACCATGACCCCCCCCCAGTTCAAATAATCATATGTGAACCGGGGACCCCAAATAATCATATGTGAACCGGGGACCCCCCTCCTCAGTGGCGTGCACAGACATTTTGAGGGGCAGTTTCTCAAGTAAATTATACTTTTTTTTGTCTACTTGGTCTGCTCTTTTTTCCCTCTACACCTATACCTCTTTGCCAAAAATAGCCGATCTACAAGCTCGTAGATCGGCTATTTTTGGCTAAAGTTCTCCTCAGAAAAGGGATGCTAGGTTTCGAGTGGTTATGGTAAAAAGAAAAATCATATCACATAAAGATTTGGCGGACCCCCTGTAGTAACTCTGAGGACCCCCTAGGGGTCCCGGACCCCCTGTTGAAGACCCTTGCTGTAAACTGAAAAAAAGGGCACTTCTGGTCAAGAGGGCAAAGGGCAGGTGCTCTAGCACCACCTAGAGTCTATCTGTGCACGTCCCTGCCCCTCCTTGACAAGCACTTGGTATTGTAGGAGTCGAGGCATTACATTTAGTTTGACTCAGATGTTTTAATAGTATAGTTTGTTTATTACTTTTGAGGCGGTAATGGTCTTTATTATTCTTCATTATGGAAGTGTTGAAAAGTTCTTGAAAGTCCTTAAATGGTCACTTTATAAATGTGCAGATGCCCTGTATACACTTATACTGTCTGTTGGTTTGTTGAGTGAGAATACTATGGTGCTCCATTCTGGGGACCGTCACAAAATAATTTGTGGACCCCTCTGGGGGGGCCCGACCCACAGTTTGAGAATGGCTGGTGTAACGCCCAGACATGTCCAAACTCCGCCCACATGTCACATGGCCCGCAACTTCCTTCCTAACATAAAGCCATAGAGGTCACAGTTCAGCGTGTATTTCATAACGGTTAAGGGCCGTAGGTAGGCACGAGGCGAGCGTCTCCGATCCTCTCAGCCATTAGGGACACCTGGACACATTAACGGAGGCCGGGAATGGAACCTGGGACCTTGTGCTTCCCAGGTCGGGCGGGAATGTCTACCCACTCAGCTGTGTGGCTGCCCTGTACGTCCACACACCCGTCCTATGTCTGGCAGAACGTTTTGCCATTTTTGACTCTCTGTTATCTTTGCTTCCAAAGATGATGAGCTTCAGACGGTCAGATCAGAGGAAGAGCATCAGTTGTTGTCCCTGCAGAGTGCTGCTGTGTCTGAACACTTTATTCACACTTATTTATTATTGTTATTAGTGTCTTAACCCATTAAGGCCTGAGTCCGATTCTTAAAATGTTTTCTAAATCCGAACAGATTTTTGAAAAAAATATAAAACATTTTTTTTAACGATTTTTCAAAAATAGCCAAAGAAATATAAAGTGACACAGATGCGTTCCCGGTCTTAATCTTAATGGGTTAAGTCAGACAACTCTTTAATGATACAGTGTTATCAGTCTCTTAACCCATTAATACCTGAAGCCCATTCTACAAATGTCTCAGTCC
>NC_139957.1:47402932-47425432 GCF_963454915.1 Gymnoscopelus microlampas | reverse complement strand
TGGTCATGTAGACACCAGTGTCTCTTTCTGGTCATGTAGACACCAGTGTCTCTCTCTGGTCATGTAGACACCAGTGTCTCTTTCTGGTCATGTAGACACCAGTGTCTCTCTCTGGTCATGTAGACACCAGTGTCTCTTTCTGGTCATGTAGACACCAGTGTCTCTTTCTGGTCATGTAGACACCAGTGTCTCTCTCTGGTCATGTAGACACCAGTGTCTCTTTCTGGTCATGTAGACACCAGTGTCTCTTTCTGGTCATGTAGACACCAGTGTCTCTTTCTGGTCATGTAGACACCAGTGTCTCTCTCTGGTCATGTAGACACCAGTGTCTCTCTCTTGTCATGTAGACACCAGTGTCTCTCTCTTGTCATGTAGACACCAGTGTCTCTCTCTGGTCATGTAGACACCAGTGTCTCTCTCTGGTCATGTAGACACCAGTGTCTCTCTCTTGTCATGTAGACACCAGTGTCTCTCTCTGGTCGTGTAGACACCAGTGTCTCTTTCTGGTCATGTAGACACCAGTGTCTCTCTCTGGTCGTGTAGACACCAGTGTCTCTCTCTGGTCATGTAGACACCAGTGTCTCTCTCTTGTCATGTAGACACCAGTGTCTCTCTCTGGTCATGTAGACACCAGTGTCTCTCTCTTGTCATGTAGACACCAGTGTCTCTCTCTGGTCATGTAGACACCAGTGTCTCTCTCTGGTCGTGTAGACACCAGTGTCTCTCTCTGGTCATGTAGACACCAGTGTCTCTCTCTTGTCATGTAGACACCAGTGTCTCTCTCTTGTCATGTAGACACCAGTGTCTCTTTCTGGTCATGTAGACACCAGTGTCTCTCTCTTGTCATGTAGACACCAGTGTCTCTCTCTTGTCATGTAGACACCAGTGTCTCTCTCTTGTCATGTAGACACCAGTGTCTCTCTCTTGTCATGTAGACACCAGTGTCTCTTTCTGGTCATGTAGACACCAGTGTCTCTCTCTGGTCGTGTAGACACCAGTGTCTCTCTCTGGTCATGTAGACACCAGTGTCTCTCTCTTGTCATGTAGACACCAGTGTCTCTCTCTGGTCATGTAGACACCAGTGTCTCTTTCTGGTCATGTAGACACCAGTGTCTCTCTCTTGTCATGTAGACACCAGTGTCTCTCTCTGGTCATGTAGACACCAGTGTCTCTTTCTGGTCATGTAGACACCAGTGTCTCTTTCTGGTCATGTAGACACCAGTGTCTCTCTCTTGTCATGTAGACACCAGTGTCTCTCTCTTGTCATGTAGACACCAGTGTCTCTCTCTTGTCATGTAGACACCAGTGTCTCTCTCTTGTCATGTAGACACCAGTGTCTCTCTCTGGTCATGTAGACACCAGTGTCTCTCTCTGGTCATGTAGACACCAGTGTCTCTCTCTGGTCATGTAGACACCAGTGTCTCTCTCTGGTCATGTAGACACCAGTGTCTCTCTCTGGTCATGTAGACACCAGTGTCTCTTTCTGGTCATGTAGACACCAGTGTCTCTCTCTGGTCATGTAGACACCAGTGTCTCTCTCTGGTCATGTAGACACCAGTGTCTCTTTCTGGTCATGTAGACACCAGTGTCTCTCTCTGGTCATGTAGACACCAGTGTCTCTCTCTGGTCATGTAGACACCAGTGTCTCTCTCTGGTCATGTAGACACCAGTGTCTCTCTCTTGTCATGTAGACACCAGTGTCTCTTTCTGGTCATGTAGACACCAGTGTCTCTTTCTTGTCATGTAGACACCAGTGTCTCTCTCTGGTCATGTAGACACCAGTGTCTCTCTCTGGTCATGTAGACACCAGTGTCTCTTTCTTGTCATGTAGACACCAGTGTCTCTCTCTTGTCATGTAGACACCAGTGTCTCTCTCTGGTCATGTAGACACCAGTGTCTCTCTCTGGTCATGTAGACACCAGTGTCTCTCTCTGGTCGTGTAGACACCAGTGTCTCTCTCTTGTCATGTAGACACCAGTGTCTCTCTCTGGTCATGTAGACACCAGTGTCTCTCTCTTGTCATGTAGACACCAGTGTCTCTCTCTGGTCATGTAGACACCAGTGTCTCTCTCTGGTCGTGTAGACACCAGTGTCTCTCTCTGGTCGTGTAGACACCAGTGTCTCTTTCTGGTCATGTAGACACCAGTGTCTCTTTCTGGTCATGTAGACACCAGTGTCTCTCTCTGGTCGTGTAGACACCAGTGTCTCTCTCTGGTCATGTAGACACCAGTGTCTCTTTCTGGTCATGTAGACACCAGTGTCTCTTTCTGGTCATGTAGACACCAGTGTCTCTTTCTGGTCATGTAGACACCAGTGTCTCTCTCTGGTCATGTAGACACCAGTGTCTCTCTCTGGTCGTGTAGACACCAGTGTCTCTCTCTGGTCGTGTAGACACCAGTGTCTCTTTCTGGTCATGTAGACACCAGTGTCTCTTTCTGGTCATGTAGACACCAGTGTCTCTCTCTGGTCGTGTAGACACCAGTGTCTCTTTCTGGTCATGTAGACACCAGTGTCTCTCTCTTGTCATGTAGACACCAGTGTCTACACGTGTCAGAATTTGGTCAGAATTTATTGAGAGGATAGCCCCTTGAGATGCAGCATCTCATTTTAGAGGGGGTCCTATTCACGTACGTACAACATTACATACAGTACAAGTACACAATACACAATACACAATACACAATACACACATGTACAGATACAGTTAGCTTGCTCACCCTCCACAACCCACGCAATCCATTCACCAACTCACTTTAAACAAAGAAGTGGAGAATACAGTACTATGACCTATATCAAAGTCAGAAATAAACGTATGTACAAGCAGTGTTAGAAGCACGAACAGGTAGTTTGGAGATGTGAATACAAGGAAGTCCTGAAGCGGCCAAGAGAGGTAACTGATCTGAGAGAAAGAGGAAGATTGTTCCAGTCAGATGGAGCTTTGTAATGGAATGACCTGCGTCCAGCTACAGAAAATATTCTTTTGGGAACAGAAAAATATGGATGTTGTGAATGTCTAAGCGGGTATGGTGATGTATATGGTTCCAGAGACTGTTTCAAGTAGGAAGGACTGTTAGAGTGAATACATTTAAAAAGGAATAGGTACCAGTGAAGTTGCCTTCTTGCCTTAGGCTGTAGCCAATCAAGCAAACTATACAGAGAACAGTGGTGTGTTCTGTATGGACACCTCAACACAAATCTACATAGGGAGTTGTATAATATATTGAGAGGCTTGAGATTAGTATCTGTGGTGTTCTGATATACAATATCAGCATCTATATATACAATTTGAATCCTGCGCCATGTCGGTTGTCAGTATGTACGTATGTAGCCAGTGTGACGTAATCTGACATCACGCCAGTGTGACGTAATCTGACATCACGATGAGACGGTCGTCCCGAATATGGACACAACGCCAGTGTGACGTAATCTCACGACAGCATGACATCACATCCTACCTACAAAGCCTGCCGTGGATTTAGGAGAGCACAAAACTCTCTCTCACACTGTGAGGTGCCTGTAAGGTGGCACTGCAAAGTGAACGACGCGTCACGCTAGACGTTCGGGCCGCGTAGCGGCCCGAACGTCTCACTTCAAATGAGAAACAGTTGATAGAGGGATAAAGTGAGCACAAGCTGCCATATGTTTTTTTAATAGTAAGTTCAATGTGAAGTTTAAAGGAGAGTTCTGGATCGATCGTGAGACAAAGTTATTGACATAAAACAGGTAGAACAAACATATATGTATGATTTATTCTAAGAATGAGTTGAAGAAAGCTGGTGGGATTCATTTAAATAACTACATTAGTTGATGAATCCGACCACTATGGAGGAACACAGGCTTTATCTCTAGACAGGATCAGAAAACTGAAGAAAAACAATGTTGATCTACGTGTACTTTCCTTGTGTGAGGGTGTAACCTCACCTCATCACACACACACACACACACACACACACACACACACACACACACACACACACACACACACACACACACACACACACACACACACACACACACACACACACCTACGGTATCAATATTTAAATGGTGTATATAATTTTCGCAGGATGTACAGTTTGTTGCAGGCTTGTATGTATGTCCTTAACCTGATCTGTGTGTGTGTGTGTGTGTGTGTGTGTGTGTGTGTGTGTGTGTGTGTGTGGTAGGTATCAGTTTTCACCAGAGCTCTCCCGGTGTGAAATCCCCTCCCCTAAAAACATCTCCCCTTCCTCCCCTGGGGGAATCTTTAACACGCGTGTAAATGTATCACATGTACATTTATCACACGGATGACATTGTCATGTTTGACCTACAGGTGGCTATAGCACCAAAAGTACTTTTTGTATTTTATTTACTTTATTTTCATTAGCAATACCACAATTTACAAATCTTCCATTTAGGCATCAAAATATACTTAAAGTACTTGAGTAAATGTACTTAATTACTGTCTGCCAGTGGTAATAAGCAGACAACTGTAGTGTATGAATATGTTAATGGAATAAACATAACAATGGATCTACTGTAGGTTAATATGCTCTCATCTCCTCCTGGATCTACTTTCTGTTCATAATATAATATACATGAATTATACATGATTCTGTTATTATATCTCCTCTCCTCTCTATTCTCCTCTCCTCTCCTTTATTCTCTTCTCCATTTGGCACACACCCACGCACGCACGCACGCACGCACGCACGCACGCACGCACGCACACACACACGTGTGTGTGTGTGTGTGTGTGTGTGTGCGTGCCCCGGTCTCTCTCTCTCCGGGCGTTGGTTTAGCACCGTCGTTCAGCACTAAGAGAGAGAGAGAGAGAGAGAGAGAGAGAGAGAGAGAGAGAGAGAGAGAGAGAGCACATCTGCTGTACAGTAATCTCCTGACGACCCACAAATTGATGATAATTTAAATAAAGTGATGGATTATAATCTAGACCTAACAGCTCTGCTAACAACCAGTGGAATTGCGTATGACAACAGTCACCTGTATGGATTTAACTCTTCAGTGTGGTACTCTATGAAATACACCATCTAGTTTACAACCTTGTAGATTGTTTTTTTATTTTCTTTTTGCTATAAGTTTGCTATTCGCTATTCATTTTGCTATTCAAAAATCTTGGAAATTCATGCAAATCTTTGGATATATATATTTAACTCAAATCGTATTGCTTCTGGGGGATTCTACGAATGTCTTCTAAATCCTAACAGTTTTTTTGAAAAACAACCTCTGTTGCTATAATATCATATATATATATATAATATATATACATACATATATAATATCATATATATACATATATACATCTATAATATCAGTGGTTCTCAAGGACCCCCAAAATTATGTATTTGGCCACGGATCTCAAAATAGTTTTTATGCTGTACTCCACTACATCTCAGAGGCAAATAATACTTTGCAGATTTTCATTATTATTACAAAACACACATTAACCACTTCAGCCCTATATACATTTCAGCCATTTGAAAATAGCAGATCTAAAAGCTCACAATGCGACGCATTGTGAGCTTTTGGTACTTAAAGTATATTTTGATGCCAAAACTTTGGAACTTTTAGTAAATCTACCAGACTTTACTTGTAACAGAGTATTTCTACATTGTGGTATAAATACTTTTACTTAAGTAAAACACTATTATCACACTCCGTCGGGTTTGAGAACCACTGCTCTACTCCACTACATCTCAGAGGCAAATATTGTACTTTTTACTCCATTACAAGTATTTTGAAACTGCAGTTACTTTGTAGATGTAACGTGTTCATCAGTTTATGCTCTTTGTAGTCGAGACAAAGCTCTGTGTGTGTGTGTGTGTGTGTGTGTGTGTGTGTGTGTGTGTGTGTGTGTGTGTGTGTGTGTGTGTGTGTGTGTGTGTGTGTGTGTGTGTGTGTGTGTGTGTGTGTGTGTGTGTGTGTGTGTGTGTGTGTGTGTGTGTGGTCTCTATGTGGGCCATGTTATTTCTGGTGCCACCTTGTTATAGAGATGGAGTGAACCTCTCTTACAATGTCCAGTACACACACACACACACACACTCTCATGGGAACACACGTGCATGCACATCGCGCACGCACACACACATACACACGTTAAGGCCAGGTCAGAACTGATGAATGGCTCATGAAAGGGTCTCTGCCTTTGAGAGGCTGTCACACTCACACACACACACACACACACACACACACACACACACACACACACACACACACACACACACACACACACACACATACCACAGGGACACTGCATGCGAGCACATGGGTGGCACGTGTTCTTTGAGGTTGGTGTGTGTGTGTGTGTGTGTGTTTACGTGCATCCAACCTCCGTCTCCCATTCTCTCCTCTTCTATAAACACATGCCTATACTCAGATCCATAGAGCTGTAATTATATATTTGACACCAACGTTGCTACAACCAAACGCTCCCAATATCCATGACACGGCAGATAAGGTGTCACTCCTAAACACCCCGGAGCAGCCATCTTGTTTCCTCGCCATCTGGGAAGTCTTGTAGTTGAGTGGTATTTAGACAACGTCACACAGCGGGTTCACACACAGTGTGAGGAGCTGTCATGTTTGTCTCTGTTCTGGATCAGTTGGACTTTATGGGGACATTTTGGAGACAGCGTGGAGACGCATGGGGACAGTGTGGGTGTCAGTGGAGGGACACATGGGGACATGGTGGGGACAGTGTGGGTGTCAGTGGAGGGACACATGGGGACATGGTGGGGACAGTGTGGGCGTCAGTGGAGGGACACATGGGGACATGGTGGGGACAGTGTGGGTGTCAGTGGAGGGACACATGGGGACATGGTGGGGACAGTGTGAGTGTCAGTGGAGGGACACATGGGGACATGGTGGGGACAGTGTGGGTGTCAGTGGAGGGACACATGGGGACATGGTGGGGACAGTGTGGGTGTCAGTGGAGGGACACATGGGGACATGGTGGGGACAGTGTGAGTGTCAGTGGAGGGACACATGGGGACATGGTGGGGACAGTGTTGGTGTCAGTGGAGGGACACATGGGGACATGGTGGGGACAGTGTGGGTGTCAGTGGAGGGACACATGGGGACATGGTGGGGACAGTGTGGGTGTCAGTGGAGGGACACATGGGGACATGGTGGGGACAGTGTGGGTGTCAGTGGAGGGACACATGGGGACATGGTGGGGACAGTGTGAGTGTCAGTGGAGGGACACATGGGGACATGGTGGGGACAGTGTGGGTGTCAGTGGAGGGACACATGGGGACATGGTGGGGACAGTGTGGGTGTCAGTGGAGGGACACATGGGGACATGGTGGGGACAGTGTGGGTGTCAGTGGAGGGACACATGGGGACATGGTGGGGACAGTGTGAGTGTCAGTGGAGGGACACATGGGGACATGGTGGGGACAGTGTGGGTGTCAGTGGAGGGACACATGGGGACATGGTGGGGACAGTGTGAGTGTCAGTGGAGGGACACATGGGGACAGTGGAGGGACACATGGGGACATGGTGGGGACAGTGTGGGTGTCAGTGGAGGGACACATGGGGACAGTGGAGGGACACATGGGGACATGGTGGGGACAGTGTGGGTGTCAGTGGAGGGACACATGGGGACAGTGTGGGGACAGTGTGGGTGTCAGGGTTGTCCCAGTTCCACCAGCATGGAGTCTGAAGTGGAGCAGGGCAGTGGGACACTATGATGGAACCACTATGTTGTCATGACGATGCCAGACCAGCAAACCTGCTTTGAGGATTGACATGATTCTGCTTAGTATGATTTACATTAGATTATTGTAGTTCAGTAATATTTACATTAGATTATTGTAGTTCAGTATGATTTACATTAGATTATTGTAGTTCAGTAATATTTACATTAGATTATTGTAGTTCAGTATGATTTACATTAGATTATTGTAGTTCAGTAATATTTACATTAGATTATTGTAGTTCAGTAATATTTACATTAGATTATTGTAGTTCAGTAATATTTACATTAGATTATTGTAGTTCAGTAATATTTACATTAGATTATTGTAGTTCAGTAATATTTACATTAGATTATTGTAGTTCAGTAATATTTACATTAGATTATTGTAGTTCAGTAATATTTACATTAGATTATTGTAGTTCAGTCATATTTACATTAGATTATTGTAGTTCAGTAATATTTACATTAGATTATTGTAGTTCAGTAATATTTACATTAGATTATTGTAGTTCAGTAATATTTACATTAGATTATTGTAGTTCAGTAATATTTACATTAGATTATTGTAGTTCAGTAATATTTACATTAGATTATTGTAGTTCAGTAATATTTACATTAGATTATTGTAGTTCAGTAATATTTACATTAGATTATTGTAGTTTAGTAATATTTACATTAGATTATTGTAGTTCAGTCATATTTACATTAGATTATTGTAGTTCAGTCATATTTACATTAGATTATTGTAGTTCAGTCATATTTACATTAGATTATTGTAGTTCAGTAATATTTACATTAGATTATTGTAGTTCAGTCATATTTACATTAGATTATTGTAGTTCAGTAATATTTACATTAGATTATTGTAGTTCAGTAATATTTACATTAGATTATTGTAGTTTAGTATGATTTACATTACATTATTGTAGTTCAGTAATATTTACATTACATTATTGTAGTTCAGTAATATTTACATTAGATTATTGTAGTTCAGTAATATTTACATTAGATTATTGTAGTTCAGTCATATTTACATTAGATTATTGTAGTTCAGTCATATTTACATTAGATTATTGTAGTTCAGTAATATTTACATTAGATTATTGTAGTTTAGTATGATTTACATTACATTATTGTAGTTCAGTAATATTTACATTAGAATATTGTAGTTCAGTAATATTTACATTAGATTATTGTAGTTTAGTATGATTTACATTACATTATTGTAGTTCAGTCATATTTACATTGTAGTTCAGTAATATTTACATTAGATTATTGTAGTTCAGTAATATTTACATTAGATTATTGTAGTTCAGTATGATTTACATTAGATTATTGTAGTTCAGTAATATTTACATTAGATTATTGTAGTTCAGTAATATTTACATTAGATTATTGTAGTTCAGTAACATTTACATTAGATTATTGTAGTTCAGTAATATTTACATTAGATTATTGTAGTTTAGTATGATTTACATTACATTATTGTAGTTCAGTCATATTTACATTAGATTATTGTAGTTCAGTAATATTTACATTAGATTATTGTAGTTCAGTCATATTTACATTAGATTATTGTAGTTCAGTATGATTTACATTAGATTATTGTAGTTCAGTAATATTTACATTAGATTATTGTAGTTCAGTAATATTTACATTAGATTATTGTAGTTCAGTAACATTTACATTAGATTATTGTAGTTTAGTAAGATTTACATTAGATTATTGTAGTTCAGTAATATTTACATTAGATTATTGTAGTTTAGTAAGATTTACATTAGATTATTGTAGTTTAGTAAGATTTACATTAGATTATTGTAGTTTAGTAAGATTTACATTAGATTATTGTAGTTTAGTAATATTTACATTAGATTATTGTAGTTCAGTATGATTTACATTAGATTATTGTAGTTCAGTAAGATTTACATTAGATTATTGTAGTTTAGTAATATTTACATTAGATTATTGTAGTTTAGTAAGATTTCATAGATTATTTTTTCAGTGAGGGATTATGTTTACACTCCTGTCCGTCCGACCCGTTAAAGCGTCATCATGAAACAGATTGTTGCAAAATACTATTGTTGTTGTTCTAATACTCGTACAGATTTGTAAACAAAAACGCACGCAAATCTGTACACATTATCTCCATAGTCATGTGATCAAGATGCAACTGTCAGTGTTTTCATTATTCAACAAAATGCCACAAATCAGGAACACAGCATCCAAATGGCCATGTAACTGTGAGGAACACACTTTTTCTACTTTTAAATATATCCATGACAACTTCCTTTTCTACCAGAGCAGGCTGCAGGATGCTGGATAGTGAAGTTATCTTAATTAAATGGAAGTACATTTAGTCCTCCTCTGTATTGATCTGTGCTACAGGGCTCTCTCTCTGTGTGTGTGTGTGTGTGTGTGTGTGTGTGTGTGTGTGTGTGTGTGTGTGTGTGTGTGTGTGTGTGTCTGTGTCTGTGTGTGTGTGTGTGTGTGTGTGTGTGTCACATATCTGCCACAGGGACACATAGCAGAATGTGAGAAATAGACATAGTGAGAACAATAGTGAGAACCATAGTGAGAACCATGCATCTTCACAAGATAAATGGTTGTATTCTTTCCCCACTAGCGCCACCTCTGCAGGGGGTCCCCAGGGGGTCCCATCTGAAGTAGTTAACATAGCGTCACGATCATTTGAACCACTTTATCCATCTATATGTCGGCTATAGAAAAGAACAGATATTCAGTTTTGTATCTGTTATGTTTTGTTCTTTAAAACATCATAAACTTCTCTTCTGGGAGGGTACAAACAATTCAGATGGGGGGGGGGGGGGGGGGGGGGGTAACAGGGGGTCCGCAGACAAGTACATATCAGTGTGGGGGTCCTTCACATGGAGAAGCTTTGAGAAGCAGTGATGACAGTGTTGGTCCACTTCAAACCGCTCTGGTCCGGTTTGGCTTTTATATCATTTATCACAGCGTGTGTGTGTGTGTGTGTGTGTGTGTGTGTGTGTGTGTGTGTGTGTGTGTGTGTGTGTGTGTGTGTGTGTGTGTGTGTGTGTGTGTGTGTGTGTGTGTGTGTGTGTGTGTGTGTGTGTGTGTGTGTGTGTGTGTGTGTGTGTGTGTGTGTGTGTGTGTGTGCGTGCGTGCGTGCGTGTGTGCGTGCGTGCGCGGGGGGGGGGGGGGGTGCCCCTACTTCCCATCCTTGAATCCCCCACAATCCATTTCAAACGCCCTCGTCTGATAGTGTGTGGAATGTGGAGGCCGCACGCCCTAAAGCTATGCATTTATTATATCCTCTCTCTCTCTCTCTCTCTCTCTCTCTCTCTCTCTCTCTCTCTCTCTCTCTCTCTCTCTCTCTGTCAGGTGGAAACCTATTATGTCCAAATAAACGGATCCTTTTCTCACGATTGTTTCAAAAACGTTGTAAGATAGTAAAACTAGACGATCTACAAGCTCACAGGGAGCTTGTAGATCGTCTATTTTTACTACTTTTATGTGACACTCTTTTATGACGAAGTAGGACATTATAAATGACAGAAAACATAAATGGCTGAAATGTGGAGATACGAGATTTATGCTCTCTTTCTTTCTCCCTCTCTCTCTCTCTCACATACACACACACACACACACACACACACACACACACACACACACACACACACACACACTTCATGTTGATGTGAGAAGGCCGCTATAATATCAGTTTGAATATATATATACAGTGGGTACGGAAAGTATTCAGACCCCCTTACATTTTTCACTATTTGTCATATTGCAGCCATTTGCTAAAATCATTTACGTTCATTTATTTTCCTCATTCATGTACACACAGCACCCCATATTGACAAAAAAAACACAGAATTGTAGAAATGTTTGCAGATTTATTAAAAAAGAAAAACTGAAATATCACATGGCCATAAGTATTCAGACCCTTTGCTGTGACACTCGTATATTTAACTGAGATGCTGTCCATTTCTTCTGATTAGGGTTGTCCGATATTGGCTTTTTTACCGATAACCGATATACCGATATTGTCCAACTCTTAATTACCGATACCGATATCAACCGATACCGATATATGCGGGGATTATTGTGATTAGGGTAAGCTCAAATTTCATATCACACACACCATATACAGTAAGAACTCCTGTAACTTATTTATAAAGCAAAAAAAAAAAAAAAAAAAAAACGATACCGATATTTTCCCGATATCAATTTTTATGCTAATATCGGGAGGCCGATAATATCGGACATCCCTACTTCTGATCATCCTTGAGATGGTTCTACACCTTCATTGGAATCCAGCTATGTTTAATTATATTGATTGGACTTGTTTGGGAAAGGCAAAAACATGTCTATATAAGACCGTACAGCTCACAGTGCATGTCAGAGCAAATGAGAATCATGAGATTGAAGGAACTGCCCGAAGAGCTCAGAGACAGAATTGTGGCAAGGCACAGATCTGGCCACGGTTACAGAATAATTTCCGCTGAATTAAGGCCAAAAAGTTCTATCTTGGTCTCATCAGACCAGAGATTCTTATTTCTCATACTCTGGGAGTCCTTCATGTGTTTTTTGGCAAACTCTATGCAGGCTTTCATGTGTCTTGCATTGAGGAGAGGCTTCCGTCGAGCCACTCTGCCATAAAGCCCCGACTGGTGGAGGGCTGCAGTGATGGTTGACTTTCTAGAACTTTCTCCCATCTCCCCACTGCATCTCTGGAGCTCAGCCACAGTGATCTTTGGGTTCTTCTTTACCGGTCTCACCAAGGCTCTTCTCCCCCGATTGCTCAGTTTGGCCGGACGGCCAGTTCTAGGAAGAGTCCTGGTTGTCCCAAACGTCTTCCATTTAAGGATTATGGAGACCACTGTGCTCTTACGAACCTTAAGTGCAGCGGAAATTATTCTGTAACCGTGGCCAGATCTGTGCCTTGCCACAATTCTGTCTCTGAGCTCTTCGGGCAGTTCCTTCGATCTCATGATTCTCATTTGCTCTGACATGCACTGTGAGCTGTACGGTCTTATATAGACAGGTGTGTGCCTTTCCCAAACAAGTCCAATCAATATAATTAAACATAACTGGATTCCAATGAAGGTGTAGAACCATCTCAAGGATGATCAGACGAAATGGACAGCATCTCAGTTAAATATACGAGTGTCACAGCAAAGGGTCTGAATACTTATGGCCATGTGATATTCCAGTTTTTCTTTTTTAATAATTCTGCAAACATTTCTACAATTCTGTTTTTTTTGTCAATATGGGGTGCTGTGTGTACATGAATGAGGGAAAAAAAATGAACTTAAATGATTTTAGCAAATGGCTGCAATATGACAAATAGTGAAAAATGTAAGGGGGTCTGAATACTTTCCGTACCCACTGTATATATATATGTGTTTTTACAGTTGAAGTCTGTCTGTCTGTCTGTCTGTCTGTCTGTCTGGGGTTCTGGGTTTTCCCATTACTTAGACTGACATTCCATTTAAACTCTATCATTCATCTCTATATCACACCCTGCTCTCTCTCTCTCTCTCTCTCTCTCTCTCTCTCTCTCTCTCTCTCTCTCTCTCTTTCTCTCTCTCTCTCTCTCTGGAGGTGTGGAATAAGTACTCAGATTTAAAAATATCAAGAGCAAATAAATACAGGTAAAAGGGGTGTGTGTGTGTGTGTGTGTGTGTGTGTGTGTGTGTGTGTGTGTGTGTGTGTGTGTGTGTGTGTGTGTGTGTGTGTGTGTGTGTGTGTGTGTGTGTGTGTGTGTGTGTGTGTGTGTGTGTGTGTGTGTGTGTGTGTGTGTGTGTGTGTGTGTGTGTGTGTGTGTGCGCCCACACGCCTGTGTGTTGATGTTAGCCTCCAGCCAGGCTAATAGCTGCGGTACAGAACATTGTACAGTCTTTGATGTGCTGTAAGAAAAGACTCTCCACCATGTTTGTTCTGCTTTCATTATGTTTTTCTGCCCGGAGACGCAGCCAATACTCTTTACCAATACAGCCAAAGCTCACTCTTTACCCCTATTCAGCCTTTTCTCTACTCTGTACATAAAGTGTTTTATATTTGTGAAGATATTGAATGTTGGTGTAATTCTTTGTTATGTTGATGAATTGAATACCTAGGACCCCAATGGAAACGAGACCGCACGGATGTGTTTGGTGTTATCCTTTTAGACCAAGTGTTTGACTGTACTGTAATCAATCAATCAATCAATCAATCAATCACTCACTCAGTCATTGCTGTAGTCATCAGAACAGAGTGGTGTTGTGATAGATAACGGGTCCATTTGGTTCCATTTGTACACTCTCAGAGTTAAATGAACACTAATGATGATGATACAGTGTAGATTGGGACCCCCAAGAAATCTAAATGGTTGGGTCCCTGGCATATCTTTTCAAATGGGGGTCCCTGGGCTAATATTTGTGAATTTGGGGGTCCTTGATGCGAAAAAGGTTGAAAACCACTGTGATAGAACAACAGAGTGTTTCTGCTCTGAAGGTGACCTTGTGTCTTTGCAGCAAAAACGGCTGCAAATGAAGACAGCTGTGGTTCTATAGATCAGATGAGGATAGATCTATAATAATAATATTAACCCATTGAGACCTGAAGCCGATTCTACATGTCTCCTAAATCTCAACAGTTTTCTGAAAAACCTATGTTTATATATCAGTGGTGCTCAATCTTTTTCATGTCAAGGACCCCCAAAATGATATGTATTTGGCCGCGGACCCCCATCAAAATATGTTGTTCCAGGGACCCCCCAGAAGCAAAGATTTGAGTTCAAAATGTTCGCTTTAAAAATACATATATTCAAAGATTTGCACACATTTTCACGATTTTTCAAAAATAGCAGATCTACAAGCTCATAGCGCGGCACTCGGTGCCGCGCTATGGGCTTGTATATCTGCTATTTTTGAATAGCCCAAAGTGTAAAATAATGCTTTTTTAGCTCAAATCTAAAAATGACACAGTTCCAGGTCTTAATGGGTTAATAATGAAGACAGCTGTGGTTCTATAGATCAGATGAGGATAGATTTATATGGGAAAGACCCGGCCGGGTCTTACGAGGTCTTACCGATCTGTTAAATTTTGTCTGTGCTGTGAGCTTGTAGATCTGCTATTTAACGCTTTGAGACCGGGAACGCATCTGTGTCATTTTAAGCATTTGGCTATTCAAAAAATAGCAGATCTCATAGCGCGGCAGTCAGTGCGGCGCTATGAGCTTAATAGGTTAACTCTATAAAAATAGAACAGGGCTTTAACGTTTTGACCTGTTCCTTATTTAGCTGGGACCGCCTGGAGCCCTAAAGGACCTCTGTGGGTCCCTGGACCGCACTTTGGTCCTATAGATGACCTTGTGTGTAATTCAGAATAAAACAGTCAAACTGTTTCAATATTTGTGTCTTTATCCAAAGACAAAACGGGCCAGAGAGAGAGAGCAATGAGGAAGAAACAGTCACGTTGTTATTATTATTATTGTCTCCGCCAGGCCGAAGGTTTTACCCTCCGTCCGTCCGTCCGTCCGTACGTGTGTGTGTCCCTCCTGTCTGTGTGTTAGCAGCTAATCTCCGGCACCGTTGGCCCGTTCGCTCCGAAACTGTGCACACACACTCCCTGGATGCCAATTCAGAACCTCTGCCCCAATGTTTTCACATGGGCCTGTTATAGCGCCACCAGGAGGCCGATTTGTGCATTTTTACATTACTCCTACAGATTTTATCCAAACGTCATGCAAATCGGTACACAGTATCTCTATAGTCATGTGATCAACATGGATCTGTCCAATTTCCCATATTCCATCCTCATTGGCTAAGGTTCGCTTCCAAAGTTTGCAGGATTGGTCCGTTTTTAACAAAAAGCCTCAAACTATGCACACAGCTTGCGATTTCCGTGAAATCTCACACGCACATTCCTACTAGGCCGAGGAAGAAATGCCACCCTTTTCACATTGGCCTGTTATAGCGCCACCTGCAGGTCTAATTTAGCAAAAATCATGAATGCAGTGTCTGATTGCCGTGAAAGACCTAAGAATAAATGGCACCCTTTTCACATTGGCCTATTATAGCGCCGCCAGGAGGCCACAATAACGTACCTGACCTGGCGGAGACCTGTGCTCCGAGGAGCACTTTTTCTAGTTATTATTGTTGTCTCCGCCAGGAGACATTGTTTTCACTTTCCGTGAAACAAGCTAACATTGGTCAAGCCTCACGTGACACGTGACAATACGGTGAAATAGTGTGATCTGATTGGCTAGTGACGTATAGCGGCCTATAAATACATGTGTCACTTTGAAAGAGTCTTAGCCTCTTTCAAAGTGAGGTAAGACAGGAATAATCACGAAATGGCTGAGAAATGGCGGTTACTGTAACAATTGGATAGGACACTTACACAGACAGGACAGATAGGACACTTACATAGACAGGACGGATAGGACACTTATACAGACAGGACGGATAGGACACTTATACAGACAGGACGGATAGGACACTTATACAGACAGGACGGATAGGACACTTATACAGACAGGACGGATAGGACACTTACACAGACAGGAGGGATAGGACACTTACATAGACAGGACGGATAGGACACTTATACAGACAGGACGGATAGAACACTTACACAGACAGGACGGATAGGACACTTATACAGACAGGAGGGATAGGACACTTACACAGACAGGACGGATAGGACACTTACACAGACAGGACGGATAGGACACTTACATAGACAGGACGGATAGCGGCCTATAAATACATGTGTCACTTTGAAAGAGTCTTAGCCTCTTTCAAAGTGAGGTAAGACAGGAATAATCACGAAATGGCTGAGAAATGGCGGATACTGTAACAATTGGATAGGACACTTACACAGACAGGACGGATAGGACACTTATACAGACAGGACGGATAGGACACTTATACAGACAGGAGGGATAGGACACTTACACAGACAGGACGGATAGGACACTTACACAGACAGGACGGATAGGACACTTACATAGACAGGACGGATAGCGGCCTATAAATACATGTGTCACTTTGAAAGAGTCATAAGCCAGATTACAATACCAAAAATCTCGGCCACTCGCTCACTCCCACTCGGTCACTCGGACTTCGAACCGGAAGTAGTCGTGGTCCAATTGTTCATGTGCGAGTGGAGTCGAGTGGAGGAGGCGAGGAGGCTCTCCACTTCCGCATTGAGCGAGTGTACATCAAGTGTATCCTCCCGGATAGGACACTTACATAGACAGGACGGATAGGACACTTACACAGACAGGACGGATAGGACACTTACACAGACAGGACGGATAGGACACTTACATAGACAGGACGGATAGGACACTTACATAGACAGGACGGATAGGACACTTACACAGACAGGACGGATAGGACACTTACATAGACAGGACGGATAGGACACTTACATAGACAGGACGGATAGGACACCTACATAGACAGGACGGATAGGACATAATAATTAGAACATAAGAAGTAGAACATTCACAGAAGTAGAACATTCCCTGCTGGCGGAGACTTGTGCTCCGAGGAGCACTTTTTCTAGTTATTATTATTATTATTCCGCCTGTTTTTTGGGTCATTCTAGTGACGTCATAATACTGATGTCATTGTATTATGACCCTACTATAACACTACTAACACTATCAATACTCAATACCAGCTCAACATTCTTAGCGATCCCACACTGTTTCTTCAGGAACAGTACTTTCTAGTTATTATCGTTATTGGAAATGAAATCTCTCTTTTCCGTGGCATACCTCAGGGCTGTGTAGTGGAGCGTTTATAGAACAGTGATAAGAGAGAAGCTTCCATTATGTCTCCTGTGGAAGCGTGTGTGTGTGTGTGTGTGTGTGTGTGTGTGTGTGTGTGTGTGTGTGTGTGTGTGTGTGTGTGTGTGTGTGTGTGTGTGTGTGTGATCGCTATCTATGTGTCCTCTGTCTAAAGAGCAGAATATATATATATATATATATATATATATATATATATATATATATATATATATATATATATATATATATATATATATATATATATATATTACTGACACAGAGGAAAATGTAATCATGGTTCAGGCACTGTACCTATAGTATACACAAGTTATAGTGGAATAAGTATTTGGATTTTGTTTACTTCACCCATTGAGACCTGAAGCCGATTCTACACGTCTCCTAAATCCCAACAGTATTCTGAAAAACATATGTTTCTATATCAGTGGTGCTCAATCTTTTTCATGTCAAGGACCCCCAAAATGATATGTATTTGACCGCGGACCCCCATCAACATATGTTGTTCCAGGACCCCCAGAAGCAAAGATTTGAGTTAAAAATGTTCGCTTTAAAAATATATATATTCAGAGGATTTGCGCACATTTTCACGATTTTGTGTTCATCATCTCATGGTCCTCGCGGCCACAGAGCCACTGCTACACTACATCATATGTGACAGATAGGCTCCATGTATGTGGTCACGGCCCTGTGGCTTCTATTAGCATCTCTGTAGATCTCATAGCATCTGTTTCACTGTACAGTAGATCTGATAGATCTCACTACATCAACAGAATAATGAACTCATTTGACCTCATGTGTAGATATAACAGATGGAGGACAACTAAGATGTATAAATGTGTTAAATGAACAGATATAACAGACCTATGGAGGACAATTAAGGACACTGTGTTGTCTCTATTTCTGTGTTCATGTCCTAAGTTTGAACTCCTAGCCCCCCATCCTGCCCGCCCCACAGAGCGGGTGGACAGGTGTGTGTGTGTGTGTGTGTGTGTGTGTGTGTGTGTGTGTGTGTGTGTGTCTGTGTCTGTGTGTGTGTGTGTGTGTGTGTGTGTGTGTGTGTGTGTGTGTGTGTGTGTGTGTGTGTGTGTGTGTGTGTGTGGGGGGGGGAAGGGGGTGTATCGGGGGAACTCCGTCTCCGCTGTGGGACAGACTGGAGGGGACAGGTGACAGATGGGGGACACTCTGGAGGGGCTGATACACACCACAGGACATGGACACACACACACGCACACACACACACACACACACACACACACACACACACACACACACACACACACACACACACACACACACACACACACACACACACACACACACACACATTGTGGAGGGGATAGCTACACACTGCAGGACACCACCGCATCATCTCGCTCTGCTGCAGACGCCACGCATGCGCACACACACACACACACACACACACACACACACACACACACACACACACACACACACACACACACACACACACACACACACACACAGTTCTTCTGTCCAATGTTGTGACTTTCCGTTACTAACTGCTGTTGAAAATTAGCCGTGGGACGATTATGATTAGTTTTAGGATACTGCAACTTTTATAGCAACGCGCACACACACACACACACACACATGCACACGCACACGCACACGCACACACACACACACACACACGCACGCACACACACACACACGCACGCACGCACGCACGCACGCACACACACACACACACACACACACACACACACACACACACACACACACACACACACACACACACACACACACACACACACACACACACACACACACACGCACGCACACAATAACTTTATCTCTGTGTCACCTTCTGTTCCTACATATTTTTCATTCATTTCCCACTGTTTGTCTGTCTGTCTGTCTGTCTGTCTGTCTGTCTGTCTGTCTGTCTCTCTCTCTCTCTCTTGGATATGTCAGTATCAGTATTTATATGTATTTATATATATATTACATTTATATTATAGACAATATAAATAACAGTATTTATAACAGTATTTATAGACAATATTAATAACAGAACCTCTTTTGAGGGGGATGGGGGGGGGGGGTCTTGTTGAAAAGCAGAGATGTTAATTAACATTTTTGAACAATATAAATATTCTCCTCCTACGATGTGATCCCAGTCCTTCTGATATACAGGATAACAGATGAGCAGTTCAGCTTTTAACAGTTAAACAGCTTATTTAATAATTATCAAAGCATTTTGTTTTGGGCTGGACCCAGTGGCTAGCCCTATACATGCATGTCTGTCTGTCTGTCTGTCTGTCTGTCTGTCTGTCTGTCTGTCTGTCTGTCTGTCTGTCTGTCTGTCAAAGGCTACATTATATCTCATCTTACTATAAAATGCAAGGAATCTCTGTACGTACATATGTCTGTAATCCACGTATAGTGTAGGTATGTATGTATGTATGTGTGTGTGTGTGTGTGTGTGTGTGTGTGTGTGTGTGTGTGTATGTATGTAGATATGTTGTTGTCTCTTTGTTTTATTCCTTCTATTTGTTTCTCTTTCTGGAAACAATCAAAACGATGGAGCTTATACAAAAACTAATTTCACCCACTGTTTTACAACCTGTAAACCATGTGATGTGACAATAAATATGACTCAGATTCTGTAGCTTTAACTCTGAGTTATAAAAATAGCTGCGTTCCTGCGTATAAAGCTGACAACGCATCGCACTGCATTGAAACCCCCTCCCCGTAATGAAAGTAACGCATCTCACATAACCTTGAGACGGTAATAGAAGACGTTACACCACACAATCACTGTGAGGGCATGTGTACAGAGGGTTCTGAGGGTAAAGGACCACAACACAACGCAGAGGAGATTCTATTAAAAGGAAAATCAAAATAATCCCCACCCACCCCGTTTACCAAGCAGTACACACACACACACACACACACGCGCACGCACTTACGTGCGCACACGCACGCACGCACACACACAGGTGTATAGTTTGTATACTTGTGAGGACGTCAACATCTTCCGTCTTCCTCAGAGTCCAAGGAAATAAAAAAAAGGAGGAAGACGAAAGTGTTATTGTTTCACAGAAACAATAAAACGCGTGGAGTGGACCAGTGCAGTGCTCCAGTATATATTTATATTTGGGTAGTCTCTCTCCTGGAGTGCCCAGGTATTACCTTTAAATAGATGTGAAAGATGTGTGCTAATGTATCCCAAAAGTTTATCCCAGGCCAACCTCTCCTATATGCAGGGGTGCAGGTCTAGTACTCAGAAGAGCACCACATAAATGGTCCCGTCCCGTTTTGTCAACGGGGGGGGGGGGGGGGGGTGTTCAAAACTGCCCACCGGACAGTTTTGTAAACGGGGGAAGGGGGGGGGGGGTGCTACAAGAAGAAAAGGACGCTCTGCTTCCAAATTCCGCCGATTTTCGTCGTTTCTTTTCCTCTCACACCGTTAGGAGAAACCCCCCACGGTTGGTGCCCTGTGCTGCGCTGCTTTTATCCGCCAGATTTGGACGTTCACGGCATATTTGGCACCCCTTCGATGTGTTCATCAGTGCCTCTAACAGCCGCTGCTGGCTGCGTGCACGCAGCGAGGCAATGCGAGGCGATGCGAAGCGAGACTCGCACAATCACGTGCAGCATGCGTCTCCTCGCCCTGCGCCTAAAGGCTGTACATGGGGCCGACGCATACTTTAGAGCGATTGTGTGAGTGTGGCCTCAGGAAGTAAATTCCTAGCCTCGATCTCCAGGCTTTTATTTTTTATTTTTGCTAAGAAATAAAAGCTTGGAAATTCCTGTCCCAGCTGTTGGTACGCAAAAGCGCCTCGCGTCATCTGATGTGGTGCGCATTATTTATTTTGGGTGCGCATGCGCACCTGCGCACCAGTTATGTGCACCCCTGCCTATATGGATGTTTTACGTAACTCACTTATGACAGAGAATGCACAGTTCTTATGGCTTTGAAAGATAGTTTTCTCTCTAAGTTGCAACGATGTAACTCAGCTCTGTTTACACATCTCTTTATCTTTGGTAAGTTGAACATACAATGTTTTGTTTTGATTGTTTTGTCCCACTTTTGCTTTGGCAATGTAAACGTATGTCTTCACATGCCAATAAAGCTCCATTGAGGTAGGTAGGGTAGGTCTAATCTAATCTAATCTAATCTAATTCTCAACCATTTTAATTTCAAGGACCCCCCAGTTTGACATGCATTAGGGCTACGGACCCCCATTTAATGGCATTTCTACCTCTGGGACCCCAATTCATATTGTAAAATCAATGTACAAATGGAACCAAATGGACCCGTTAGGGTCCATTTGGTTCCATTTGTACACTCTCAGAGTTACAGACCCATAAGGGTCCATTTGGTTCCTATCCATCATTTAGCTGGGTACCCCCTGGAACCCCCTCAAGGACCCCTGGGGTCCCCGGACCCCACTTTGAGAACCAACGCTCTAGGCTGTAAGGTCAGAGAGTATTGCTGGTACATGGTAAGCTCCTGCTGATAGGTTGGAGGATCAGCAGGGGTCATGCTGGGGTCAAGTCTGAACCAACTCTGAGATACCTTGCCTTTCTATCATTGGCCACGGTGTGTGTGTGTGTGTGTGTGTGTGTGTGTGTGTGTGTGTGTGTGTGTGTGTGTGTGTGTGTGTGTGTGTGTGTGTGTGTGTGTGTGTGTGTGTGTGTGTGTGTGTGTGTGTGTGTGTGTGTGTTTGTGTGTCATCCTGGTGATGTCACTACGAGACAGCCATGTCCATATATGGAGTCCAAAAGGCAGAGTTACACACCCGTAAGGGTCCATGTGGAACCCCTTCAAGGAACCACACTTTGAGACCCACTGGTGTAGCAGAGTGTTTCCAGTGAGTCAACACCCTGACTCTACGAGCTCACGACGCATTGTGAGCTTGTAGATCTGCTATTTTCAAAAGATTTGTATACATCATGAACTTGTGAAATGGGACATCCTGCACAATGAGTACTTTTACTTTTGGTACTTTAAGTATATGTTGATGCCAATACTTTTGATGAAGTA